>NW_024467595.1:329937-333397 GCF_000804445.1 Metarhizium album ARSEF 1941
CCCCCCCCCCTGTCGTGGCCGCCGCTTTGCTAACGGGTGTAGTTCTCCCCGTCGTCCTCGCCCACTCGGACCTCATCCGCGTCGAGGCAATGGTCATGTCCATCGTGGGCGGGCTGCTGATCTACGGCACCATCATCAGCTTCAGCATGTTCTTCCACGAGGAGCAGGAATTCTGACCGGTCCGAGCGCCGCGTCGGCACTTCATTTGCGGGACGGGAGGCGTCGCCGGCCAGGTTTTACGAACGATACGAGGGGCAAAGCATGCGGCACGAGGCAGGCCACGTCGGCCCACGTGCACCATGCCATCACCATGAAGTTGACTTGTTGGGTCTTTTGGCAACCTGGAAATTTGCATTAAAGCGAAGTCTATCCGTTTGATTAGTAATGGGAACAAGTAATGCCGCTGTATTGATGATGCCTAGTACGTGATGAGGACGAGTGTTGTAATCGTCACATTGCTCTCGTTCTTGCTGGAAACGGGGGGAGCACAGGAAAAGAAAGCAAAGGAACACACACGCAAAGCCCATGCCCGTGTGTCGCTTGTGCGACAAGCCGTCTGTCCACCCGCTCCTGAGTCCTCGTCCTTGTTGAACCGGCCAGCAAGCTCCGCGTACGCCATGGGCCCCTTATGCTACGTCTGAAAAGGTGCCCAGCGGCCCGCACAGCTTGGTAAACATTTCGTCGCGCTCCCCCTCTGGCGTGCTGAGCGTCGTGACTGCGCCGCCGGCACCGATGCGCCAGACCTCGCGCGGCTCGGCTTCGCCAGCCTCGGCCGGGGCCTGCTCGTCGTCCCAGCGGAACATGGTGCGGATCGTGACGCTCCAGTCGCCCTTTCCCTGCACGTCCAGGTACCCAATGACGCCCGAGTAGACGCTGCGCTCGGCGGGCTCGATGGTCCGCAGGATGTCGCAGCTGCGCTTCTTGGGGGCGCCCGTCATGCTGCCCGGCGGCAGGCAGCTCGCCAGCACGTCCATCCCGGTAAAGGGGAACTCGCCGCGGGCCGGGTCCGTCCCCGCCTCGAGCTTCTCCGCCGGGAGCTGGCCGTTGACGGCCGTCACCATTTGGAACACGCTGGCGTACTCCTCTACGCGGAGCTGATCGGGCACGGTCACGCTCTGGGCGCCGCACACGCCGTGCAGGTCGTGCCGGACGAGGTCGACAATCATGAGGTTCTCGGCCTCCTCCTTGGGCACGTGGAGAATCTCTTCGGCTTGCGCCAGCGTCGATACCGCAGGCGACTTGCGGACCGTCCCTTTCATCGGCCGCATGCAACACAGGCCCTTGGGGTCGTGCGTCAAGAATCGCTCGGGGGAGCTGCTGATGACAGTCACTCCGCCGAGACGGGCGAAGGAGCCGAACGGCGCCGGCTGTCTCGCTCTCAGCGTCCGGTATATTTGCCACGGCGTGCCATGCCGGCACGCCTCGTCGACTGGTGGCAGGTTCTGGGGCGGCTGCTCCCCGGGCGCGGACAGCGTGCGGGTGTGGTGCGGCTGGTCGTTGCCGCGCGGCCGGGTCATGGTCGTCTGCGCAGTGAGACAGAGCTCGTAGGACTCGCCGTCTTTGATGTAGTCCTGGCACTTGCTCACATCCGACTCGTACCCGTTCGAGTCTGGCACAGAGACACGCAGGCGACCCCTCCCCTTGCGTACGTCGTCGAGCAGAGCTTCGTTGGAGCGGCCAGACTTGGCGTGCGGGCTTCGCCCACAGCCGGGGTGCCGCCACGGGTGCGACGCCTCGATGGCTTGGACGACATGGTCGATCCACAAGTCGTCACCGTCTTTGCAAGTGAGGGCTTGCACATAAGCAACCCCGGCTTGATGATCGAGCACGACGCTTTTTGTGACCCAGGCCATGCAAAGGTCGGGTCGGCTATGGCCGCGCGCCCCGGGAACAGACCCGGGACTCAACGTGCTCAGGCCCATCTCGTATGTAACAAATCCCACGAAGCCGCCCTTGAAAGCCGGCGCGTCGTCATCGCCGGTCACCCTTCTCCAGCGCCAATACTCCGACATGACGTGCCAGGGGCTCCATGGATCGACATCCTCTCCCAGGTGAATCCGTTGTGATGCTTCTTGTCGTCCACGAGAGGCGGGCTGCCGCAGAACCATGTAGCTGTCACCCACGTGATATTCCATGCGCAGGGCTTCATCGACAGCCAGAGCAACAATGGAGCTCCTCGCCAGGGGATCGCCGTTGACAGTGCTCGACGAGTCCAGAATGATGGTATCCTTGTCGCCGAGGCCAAGCACCTCGGCGATGTCCGCCGTGTCCACGCCCGCAGGTAGCTTGATTCGCCGGCAAGTATATCCCGGCTTGACGCCTCGCTGAGCCAGACCAGACTGCAGATCGTTCCACCACGGGCAGGCGGACAGCGTTCGTCCGGAATCCAAGCCAGGCAGACTACGGCTCAGCGGGTTCAGGCTGTCGGCGTGATCGACGCTAGGTTTCCCCGGGACCTTTCGTCCTGCCGCTTCGTTCCATTCCAGCGCCCGGCGGAACCAGTTGCGAACCACTCCCCCGGCCGCGGCCTCGGTGCAGACAGACTCGGGGTGATACTGGACGCCCCACAACGGCCTCGTGGCATGTCGAGCGGCCATCAAGATGCGCTCCGGGTCGTGCTTGCTGTCGCCGTCGTAGTCCTCCAGGATCCACGCCAGGGGTTGCAGTTCCGGAGCCTGTTTGAACGGCACCCACCGCGCCTCGGGCCAATCCTGCTCCGGAACGCGGTCCTGTCCGATATCCGCACACAGGCTGTGGTACAGGGTGGCCTTGAAGCGAGGCACCTGGTCGAAGATATCGGCAGGCGGCGCCTGGACATGGTCAATCTCTCGAACCATGCCGTGCAGACCCCTCCGGAGGCGTCGAATGCTGCCTCCGAAATGCTCCACCAGGCTCTGAAACCCGAGACAGATGCCGAGCACCGGCACGGCCTGCTCCTGGGGCAGGTCCCAGAGCAGCTTGAAGACGCCCACATCAGCGTCGTGGAGCGGCGAGCCGGGCCCGGGCCCGCAGACCACGGCGTCGAAGTCGGAGAGCCGCTGCAGAAACTGCTGCCTGGTCCAGTCGGGCGTGGCGTCGGAGTCGACGGTCTTTAGGTCCATGTGCAAGACATGGACGGCGACGTTGGCGCCGAGCGCATCCTTGAGAAGGGAGACGATGTTGTTGGTGAAGGAGTCGTAGGCGTCGAGGAACAAGATGCGACGCCCGATGCTGCCGTTGCTTCTGCTGCTGCTGCCGCTGCTGCTGCTGGTCTCGTCGCTGCCGCGCTCGTGAGGATTCGCATGCGCCGGCGTTTCCTCCGCTCTCGGCGTGCTCGAGATGATGCCCATCGCACCTTCTGGGACGCCCGGTACGACGGCAACGTCGTTCCTGCCGCGGTTCACAGCTACCAATGGAGACGGTGGCATCCGATGCCGGAACCTGAAGGGAAAAAGGAAAAAAAAAAAAAAAAAAAAAAGGG
>NW_024467595.1:333535-403846 GCF_000804445.1 Metarhizium album ARSEF 1941
GGAAAAAAAAAAAAAAAAAAAAAAAAAAAAAGTGGCTGCTACTCAGCGTGCCAAGGCCTTCGACGAGAGACCCTCGGGTTACGTTCGCCTTGGCACCACTCGCAACTTGCACCTCGAAGCGTCGAGACAACGGCCGGCGCCTTGGCACGGTGGAGGGGTTTTGTCGACGGTCGCTTGTGAGGTTATTGTCGGCGTGGCCATGCGGCATATATTCCTCGTGTGACAGGTAGAGATTGGAGTGCCGCGCCAACCCGAAGGAACCTCTCTCTGTCTGGGCCCTGGCGGCTGTCGCGAGGAGAAAACAATGAAAGCGCCGACCCCACTTTGGAGCTGTCAAAGAGACCCCTGCCCCTGCCTGTCTCAACGAAGCACGAAACACGCCGCCACTACAGAACCCTCCGTCGAAGCCAAAGAACTTTGGAGTACTCCGTACATATGCATCATTGCTACCTTAAGTACTTACCTAAGTAGGTACTTTACTTGAGTACTTAGGTAGCACTCAAGTCTGATAGTACTCGACATCAGCAGGCACGTCGACCAACACGCGTAACGCGCTCGAGGAGCCCGCGCCAGAGATCCCCAGCAAAGACAGAATACAGCCTTTGCCGGATGCTTTCTTTGAAAAATACAGCCAAGTATACGCTATTCGCCATGTACGATCTGAAATCCCTCGCCCCTCACAAACACCCAATCTGCATCTCGACGTCGTCCCATCGACCCATGCGCATGGGATCGAGAGCCCGCAGCTTCGCCAGCCACCCACGCAGGTCCCTCCGCTCCGTACAGCCTTCCTCCAGCTCCCCCAGGGCCAGAGTGTACTCGAGGAGAGATTCGTAGATCCACTTGACATCGTCATAGTCCTCCAAGAGCTCCTCAATCTCGTCAATCTCACGCCCCAAGTAGGCAACCTTCTCCCGGGCAGTCAGGGGCGGCAAGAACGTCTGCCCAGCGCCACGGTTGATAATTTGCGACACCAAGAACCGATGGTAGTACCACAAGCTCTGGTCCTCGGGCCCGACGTTCAACGCCTCCCTCACGAGGTCCAGCTCCTGCCCGAGCATCGCGGCCCGCTTCCCGGCGTCGGCCCCCCGCTCCTCGAGCAGCCGCCGGATGAGCTGGCTGCGGTTGTGCCACGCAGAAAAGTTGGACAGGTCGCGGCGGATGATGCGCTCCGTGTACGCAAACTCCTCCTCGGCCATGCTCTCGCCTTGCAGCTCGGGGCTCTCCAGCCTGCCGATTACAAGTCGCCGGTAGCTCCAGGCGTGAAAGTTGCGCCGGTCCTTGTCCAGCATCTTGGACGTGAGGTCCAGCTCCGTCTGCCAGGCCTGGCGGGCGGCGGCGGCGGATAGCCTGAGGATGGCTTGCGAGAGGGCCCATTGCCGGAAGTTCCAGATCCAGTAGCACTTGGGGGATTGCACGAGGAGCGGAATGGTGAATGTGAGTTCGGACTGCAGGACCGCCAGGTCCGACGAGGCTTTTTTGTCGGCAGCGTCACGGGCGGCCGGCGGCTGCTGCTGGCTCGTCGCGAGCGGAGAAAGCAGGCTGGAGAGGAGGCACCGGCGGCGGACGTTCCATATCGTGTAGTACTCGGGGTTGATGCTGAGGAGCTTGCTTGTGAGCTGGAAGAGCTCGGGGGTGAAGTCCGCCGACGCTGCTCGGGCGCGCACCTCGTCTTCGAGGGCGCGGTATTTTCGGATCTTTTCCAGGTCCTGCTGTCGCTGTTCTTCGGTGCGTACCCGGAACGTGCGGGCTACGCCATGCTGTTACCGTCGCCAGATGATGCATTAGTCATTGTGCTTCGGTTCGACTGAGGTATGGGAGGGGGGGAGAGGGGGTTCGTTTCCTACGCTGGCCATGACAAAATGTCGCTGAATTGTCAGACTCGGCTTCTGCTGTAGGTGTTGTGACGTGATCAATCGATTGCGGGCGGGCAGGCACTCACGTTGATGGTCCGTGCGCCGTGTCTCTGCCCTGAATCAATTCCATAATTAGCAACTTCTAACTTACCTCGATAAAGTACCTTCGTACTCCGCCATGTCTGCACTCTCTACACCGCAGCAGGGATGAGGCTACAATGACAAAAAGTGACTGATATCAGCAGCACATCCTCCCAACAGCCCAGCCTGTCCATCCATAATCATTCGAATGCAACGCCCATCTGCGTCCCGGCACTGTTATTTCCGTGGCACAGCAAAAAGGCGCCCTGTGCAAACGCCGACACGATGAGTTGGGAATACCCAATCATAACATGTTTAGACTCTACACTGACCACATCACATGCTGATGCACGTCTGCCTCGCCGTCGTACGATAGCTCTTGTGAAAATGGCTCATGTATATACAGGAAACGCCACGGCAGCTCCGCTCCCACAGCTGCAAGGGCTGCTGGCTGGCGCGCATTCAGACGTCATTCCCTGTCCCTGACTCTCAGAATGCAAGGCTGTCGCGCATACCACACCCTCCGTTCCTTCACTCCCAGTGCAGCATTCATCAACTTTTGGGTGTCTGATGGCCGACGTCCCGGCTCTTGAGCTTCCTTCAGCCCCTCGTCAAGCACTTGCACCTCTTCCACAGATGCCGCCAGCTCGAACTCGCCTCGACAAAGCGCCGTCACGCCAATCGCAAACTCTGTGACTTCGTGTCCCTTGAGTTCGGGGAGCCGTTGCTGCAAAGCGCCGTTCCAGGCAAACTTCCTGGTGTAGTCGAGCGCCACGTTGAGTGGCCGGTGGCACAGCGCCGGCATCAATCTGACCAGCGGCCATATGGGCCTGGCTGCCCGGTTTGCGATTTGCACCTTCATCTGCATAAACTCATCCACGTACGCGACATTGTCTGGTGCTCCGTCTACCGAAACCGTAATGTCCACCTCATCAAATCTAATGACTTCTATCATTCGGGGTGTCAGCCGAATATTGCGAAGTTCCACCGCACCATTTCGTTCAGGCACCGACGTCGTCCGCCACGTCGCCTTGAGGTTTTCAAGAAGCTTTTCCCGGTACCAAAACGCCTCGCGACTCGCACGCTCCATATCGGGCGAGATTTTGCTGGCGCTGACGACGAATTGCCTCTTGCGTGACGGATCAAGACTTGGCACTGGTTCGTGGGGGTCTTCGAGGTATACTCTTCTCATGGGAATGACGACCCGGCTCGTCTTTCCGGGGAGAATGCTGTCCTCCACCGTCATTCCATCTTCGCCTTCAAGCTGGATCGACATTTGACTTGGCCAGGCGTTGCGCACATCTGCGGTTAGCAGGAAGTACCTTTCTGTCGAGGCCCCTTTTTCCTTTTCATCGCCCCCAAGTCTTTTTGAAAAGGCCGACGGTAGCTGCCCTTGCATTGGGACAGCGTCGATGCGAGAAAGCTCCACACTGGCATTCACCGTGACGGTCAAGTCCAGCAATACTTGGCGCGTGTAGAATTGTTCGGTCACATCGTCCCGTGGAACACCAAGACATGTATAGTCCGCCTGAATCGTGGCGTGCGTTAGACCTGGCTTGCCCAGAATCTCAAACTCAAAGGTTGCCTCTCCACCCGGCGGCATATATCGGTATTGGCCGTTCCGCGGCAGCCTTAGGGCCTGGTTCTTCATGAGTACCAATTCATACTCGTAGAGCTCAGCCGGCGTAGCATCTCGATTGTCCAGCGCTGTCTGCAGCGGGCCCTGCGTGGAATCCTTGAAGGAAAAGAGCAAAAAGTCCACGGGCGTAGTGGTAGATGTGTTTTGCATCGTTACAGTGAAAACTTGTCTCTCGCCCTCGAGCATCATGACCGACGACTGAGCAAGACTGGTCGACTTGACAACGACTAGCGGCTGGGGTTGGATGACATTGAGATCAAGGACTTCGGGTTCTGGTTTTACAGGTGCCGTCCTGCTGCTGCTGTCTAGTGCAGGCGGACCCTTGCATTTAATCTTTTCGGCCCGAGATGGCGTCCAATGCTTCGGAAAAGTGGGAAATCTGCGTTCTCGACAACCGCGTATCTTGACCACGGCGCCGGTGACCTTGATGGGGCCGGAAGCCTTTGGACGACCCTTCAGTCGCACGACTTGCGTTCGATAAGGTCCTAAAACGACATGTTCTGGAACTGATTCAAACTCCACACCCTCAGTGTCAAGCCGCATGTTTTCAATGTCGACCTCTACGTCGTATGTATTTTGCAGCGTGACTTTAAATGTGGCCAACTCGCCAGCTACAAGGTTCTCCGCAGCCACCTCGGCGGGCTCCTTCAAGAAAGGATTATAAATGAACGGATTGACGTCTTGTGAAGCCCTCGAGGCATTCGCGCCGGGGAGTACGCTCTTTGCGTGAGGAATCGGGGTTCGCGTATTGGGTGGCGGCTCCAACGCGATGCCCCGAACGAGGAATTCATCCCAGTACTCGGCTGCGAGGCCTTCTAGGCCAATTCGCTCCGTTAGAACAGTTGTTCGCGCTATGTTCGTTACAAGGCGGTTCTGCTCCTCCTTGTCGATGTGTGGCGCGACGTCTTCGCGCTTGGGACCGGGAGCGATTCCAGAGCCAGCAGTTCGCAAAAGATCGCCGGAGAATTTTAGAACGCCCTCGAAATCTGGAAGTGCCTCGGAGAAGTTGATGCATGCTCTGAGGATATTTAGTTTAATTTCAGTGAACCCAAAGAACCGTGTCGAAGATTGGATGAGAAGCCTCGCAACAGTTGCAGAATCAGAATCATCAGGCCCGCTGCGATTCTTGCGCATGTCAAAGCCAACAACACCATATGACCTGCACAATAGATCCAGGAACGGCTCAATGCCGTCTTCGATGTCGCCCTCCCCAAGGTCCAGCGCAACTCCCGCTGCACTGGGCTTTTCGCTACCCGGAACCAGGGAGACCAAACCCGCAGCCGGATGAATCCCTGCCTCGGCCGCACCACGGGTACGAGCCTCCACAAGACCGTCAATGAGGACCGACACCAGCTCACGGATCACCATGGCCTTTTTCCGATGATAGCCTAATGCCCCTAGCACATTCGCAATACCGCTTAATATTGACGTTCTGTCAGCAATGGTCAGAATTTCCGCGCCCGACGATGGAAATGCCTTGAACAACATGTTCATAATCTGCTGCCTTGATGGTGTCACAGTAAATTGAGGAGAGGATGATGGAGGCAGGTACGGCAGTTCGCCCGTGACAATAGCGTCCAAAGCCTTCTCATCCAACTTGCCGCCGCTGAAATGCATGGCTGACAGCAGTTTGCAAAATCGAACAGTTGTCTCAGCCAGAGGCAGTGGCGGCAAATTTTCACTAGATATTCGAGAGTACAGGCCCAGGATTCTATCGAGGAGCTCAGGAAGTAGACTCTGCAGATGGCGTATGTGCCTAGGCTGTGAAGAATCGGCATTGTCTGCTTCTGACTTGAGAAGTCCTGACATGCTCACGGGCCGCTCGTGATTCGGCAAGCACACTGCTGGTACTTGGAACTCTAGTCTCGACCAGCCCAGGAGTACCAGGTTCATGATGATAAGCTCCAGGGCCTTTCCATGCCAAATGTGGTCGTTTAATGAGCGAGCAGCTGTTGCGCCTTCGGATAGTTCCCTGAGTGAGTCGCTCCACCGTCCTGCCTGCAGATATATTGATCCAACGAGCACGGACGCGCGCCCTTTGCCACGCAGCCTCCATCGATCATTGGCACCGCCAGGCCCAAATCCTTGCACAGAAACCCGATCTCGACTAACATCCGGCGAGTTGGTCGGGTCCGGCCTCTGCGGCTTCTGCTCCGGACTTGACAGCCCGGTGCTGGATCCACTCCGTCCGTCCTCAGGGCTCATCGGAGTGGCGGACAACCCACTCCGTGGCGGCGTTGACGGCCGTCCAGCTGCATTGCTCGATGATCTCGACGTGGAAAGCGGCATGGACAGCCTTGCCTGTGTCTTGTCCGCAACGCTCGACGTCGAGTTAGACCGTGACAGTGGCTGGGGCTGCGAAAACTGCGAATTCCGTCTTGATATTGACACAGGGCTTCCGTCACCATTACTACCCCATGTATGGCCATCCATATTTCTCGCGGACAATGATCCTGGAGATTCAATTGTAGTCATCGCCTCGAATGACTTTGCCAGCGTCGTCATCTCTGCTAGCACTAACGAGGAGACATCGCACATGACAGTCTTTATGGTCGTTCGCTTTCGCCTGTCCTTGGGTGGAACAGCCACTATCCCATCTGGCATAGGAATGTCCATTCCCTCGGGAGGGGCGTAATCAAAAATAACGACTTGATGCACAAGTACCTTGGGGTAATTGTCTCTTAACTCCTCTAATTCTTGGTACAAGGCGTGAATATTCCTCTCGACGATTGTCGCCGCCCTACTGGCCGAGTACCTCTTGCTGAACGTCTTGCCTTGAAGCTCCTCCCCGTCCGCTAGCGCAATCAGAACTAGTGGTTGACGGTATAGATCGAAGGGCGACAAGGAGAGGTGCGACGCAGGCGGCAGGTGTGTTATAAGATCGTAGAGCATTGCACCGTCGGGATACGCCAACGGAGAAAACATGTCTACTAGGTTAGCACCAGTCTCCCCAACACGTGAACACGACATGTCGAACGGCAAGCGAGGGTTCTCAAGTAACAGGATGAGGGGGTAGCAGGTGTACTTCTATTTGGCCTCCCGTCGGCACTAATGTCCCTGAGGTGAACGACATATTCGCCTTGTAGTATCTTGACAAACTCGGCAAAACGTTGCGCCTTGATCTTTCCCAGCGGCAGCAAGAGCGCTCTTGCCCTCGCAGGCGCAATGGGAAGCAATGGATCCGAGGACATCTCTTATAACCGCACTCTGTGCAACATTGTCAGGAATCGTCTGGCCGGAAGCGACTGGTGTCGGAACGGGTCTTTTGGATGCTGCCACTAGAGGGATGGATTGTTACGGCCGGAGGCCTCGGCGCACGCTCCTTGTATGCAGAGGCAATAGAGGACCGGCTCGTGGGCATTAGGCTCTGGGATTGGGCGTGGGGGAGCTTCAGGCGTGGCCGCGTTATGGCGTTGAGCACGGAACAAACGACGGACACGGGGAAGCAAGATCGGGTGGTGCTCAAGTCTCGGGCGTGTGAGCTCAAGGCGGTGGGGCGTGGCGAGTAAAAGTCAAGGCTGGTGGTTGTGGTACCTGGGCAGTAGTTATCTGGTACCACCAGAGATGGCCTGCATGCGCCTACAGCCCTACCATATAGATACCTTAAGTACACTCGGTATGAACAAAAATAGTGACTACAGGTCATGTTTCGGCACCTTTGGGACAGTTGGACCAAGTCAATCCAAGGAGCAACCGTGCTTCCCTTTGTCTTTCGCCGCATGTCTCTATTCTGCCGGCTCTAGGGTATCAATCTTCCTCCGCTTTTTTGTCTCGTGTGTATCCGCGAGCCCCGTCCCTATCACCACTGTACAATCAAGAAGCCGTCCTAACGCCATTGTCGCCATCACTTCCCTTCTCATCCTCTCATTCTCCCGGAATGCCAATCGCAAAAACATTCACCGTTTCCCACATGACTTGATCGTCTTCCCGATCCCCATACATCCAACTCATTGACTCATTTGGCTTCGCCCTCCTGCTTCCGGGCTCTTGTCCCTCGGCCTTTTACCCTTTTTGGCCTCTTCCGTAAGTTCACTTTCGAAGATATCAACGGCCAGACTAGAGTCCACAAAGTCCTCCATCTCTTCTGTGACGGTCTTGAGTTTCTCCTTGACGACCAGTGCAGCCTCTGATCCAACAATATGCCTCGATGGGGGGTTTTCGTGCCCGCCAATCGCCGTGAGCGCGTGAACGGTTTCATTGACGAGGGCATCCGCGGCTTGAGGGGACAGCCTGGCATAGCGGTCAAAAATTACTCCGCGACCCGGTTCTGGTTCCAACGAAGTGCTGCCCGGAGTGGATGGCGTAACTCCAGACTCCTCCAGGGACTCTGGAACGGCTGTATCGGGATCCGAATTCAGCACATTGCTGAGCATGTCTCGTACGTTGGGCGCCGCGGTATACGCATCAACATAGACGGGGATCTGCGGCGCAAATGTGAGACGACCAGTCAGGGACTGAATCTCCAAATTCGGCTGCACAATCGTCACCTTGATGTTAAAGGGTGCCACTTCGTAAGCTAGAGAGTCACAGTATCCCTCGAAGCCCCACGTTGCGGCTGAGAACATGGACATGCCAGGCGTCCCGAGGTGGCCGCAGGTGCTTGTGAGTGCAATAATGTGTCCTGTGTGTTGTTTCCTCAGTTGTGGTAGCGCCGCCTTTATGAAGTTCACCTGCGAGAAAAAGTTGCTTTCGAATTGCTGTCTAGCAAGACTTTGCGTATGTCGATTGGTTGAAAGCTCCTCGACGGTGGCCACAACAGCTACGCAATGGATTGCCGGTTATTAGAGCGTGCCAACCTTTTTTTTTTGGTTTTGGGGAGAGAATATCAATTCGTCCAAAGACCGTCACGGCATCGGCGACGGCAGAAATACAAGAACTCATTTTTCCGTCGCAGCGGATGCCTCGAATGCGGTTCTCCCATCCTTCACGGTCTTTGCGACTGCTCTTACACTCAGCAATGAGCTCCCGAAACTCGGCGCTGCGTTGCTCATGGTCAATTTCTTGCGGTGGTAAACATGCGACGACGTAGTCGCCGTGAGACAGCAATTGGCGGATGAGCCGCACGGCCAATGGCGATAACGCGGCCGTCAGCACCCATGTACGCGGCGAGTTGTGTGTTGCTGCAGGTCGAGTCTGCTCGTCAGCCATAGTCTTAGATTCGGAGAATGCAGGCCAACATGTCAATGCCGACGGACTTGGTGAGCAGAATTTGCGTGTGAAGAGGCAATGAGGAGTGGGGGAGACGGTCAGATGTTGGATGTGACGTCTCGGGATTGTTCAAGCATGTAGGAGACGACGCCAAAGCCATTCGCGGCGTCTCTTGGATGGCGTTGAGTTGCAACTCGGGTGGTGCGGGCATCGCGGCGAGGAGACGTGGCTACTTGGTACCTCAAGCTGCTTGCTTGAGCTTGACATTTGCAGCACAGCCAGTTGCCAGTTTGACGCACGACACCCAGCCAAGTTCCAACCAAGCCCACCAAGCCGTCGGTTGTTGGAGGAGCCCAGGATAGCCTAGCGCTTCCATCTTGTGGTTTTGTGGCTGAGGCCAGGCCGCCAAGCGCCCGAGGAATCGGGAGGCGTCGGGCGCGGTGAATGAATCAGCAGTCAGGGGAAGCGAAATCAAGCCCAAGGTCACGGTGACGAGCATCTGGGAACACAGCCTTGTTCAAACTGAGGCGGAAAAGAACGTACGGAATGACGGCGGCGGTATGTTCGTCTGGTGTCGTGTGGAGCCGGAGCCTGCAGCTGAAGAGGACGTGGTGCCTGGCGTTGTCGTCGTGGACTGTGCGCCGGCTCCATGCCGCCGGGACTGGCCATGGCCGCGGGAACCAGGGCCAGGCCGGCTACTGTTTGCCATGGCTCGCGTCTTTATCAATCCCGTCGCTGATGCCCGGCTCGACTTGGCGTCCCGTTTGGTGGCGGGACAAGTGGCGGGCGTGGTTCGCGTAGACGGACACGGCGAAGACGACGCAACGAGAGCCGATCACGTCGACATGGCGTTGGCATTGCGTGGCTTCCATTGCCCGGAATCGACAAGAGGGGAGCAGCAGGGCACATGGCGGCAATAAATAGTCGGAGGAAATGAGGAGGAGAGGCAATCAAGGTGCAAGTGAGAGACTAGAGTGCGATCGCTCATGCTCGTGCTCGTGCGGTGCGTGTTGACGAGACCCGGCCGCATGGCACTGGGCTGCCTGGGCTGGCCGCTGGCCGCTCGACACCGGCAACTGGAACATTGAACATTGAACAATGAAACGGCGTACCCCGTACTCCGAGTCCGTACTCGTACTCGCAGGCAGACACTTGGCAGACCACCAGGTCCCTAGGTACCCGGCACCCTGCACCTGCCGAGGTGCCTATTTTTAATTTTAATTGACAACCACCAGCCGGGGTTGGCGAGGGCTCCCGGGTGCCCGTCTTGCAAACTCTGGTTCGCATCACAGGCGACATTCAAGTACTACGTAGGGCCCCATCGTCGACATTCCTTGATCACCCCTTGTAGCTTTTAGGCCGTTGGAGCCTTTGACCCTGTGGCCGTCTGGCTATTTTAAAAACGCAAGCAAATTAACCCAGGAATTGGGGGATCTTCGCATGTCAAGGCAACCTGCGAGGCCAAGTACCTGGGCACTTAGGTACCGACTAAAATTCCTGGCATGGGTAGGACCGGACAGGGAACGGCAAGCAGCGACACGAGGCGACCAGGAAGGAGCGACAACGGCAACTGTGCAAAAGCAAAAGCAACAAGTGACTACTCCGTACTTACATACAGTATTAAGTAAGTACATCCTTAACCTTGCAGTACGTGAGCCTCGTCAAGCCCCGACTCCCGCCTTCCGCCCAGTCGACCAACGTTCACGTCAGCCTCCATCATGTAACATGTCGGGCTCGAGGCGCCCCTGTGTCTGATCTAGCGGGCGACCCGGCTGTCTATCAAGCTAGCTACGGAGTATACATGATGGATCTGCGGATGCGTTGGACCCTCAGAGTCCGTGCAAAATGGGATCTTCTCGCCAGCACAACCGAGCAGAATCAATGTTCGCCATTTCCCGGCTACTCGGTAGTGGTCAGACTAGTACGGAGTTCATCGTTAGTCTCCATCTTTCACCTTGGCCCACGTTTCCAGCGAGTGACAGGTGCTTGGCTTGAATGGGTCCATCTCGGAACCAGCGACTAATTATAAGGAGCGGTGACGAAGTGTTTGCCTGCCGCCCCGGCTTTGCCATACAAACTTCCCTGACAACTATATGCTTACTGACATGATTTACAGTATAGCATTCGACCCGGACGACAGGGCCTTTTTGCACGTCGGTGTCTCAAAGGAATGTGACCCTAAGGTTTCATACCCACCGCCTACGCACTCCGTCCGCCGGGGAATCAAGAGCCTGGCATGGCCTGGCAACTGGGACCGCGGGAAATGTGAGACAAACTCATGCCCGTTGCGGCATCCCAACCCATTGGACCGTTGGGCACTCCGATAAAGGAGTAACTACATGGTACTATCGTCACCATCCCAGCTTCAACACATGCCGGGGGGAGCTGGCCGTCTACGGAGACGAAAGAAGAATGCTCTGACGGTGCTATTTGAGAAAAGACAAGAGCTTGAAGACTATTCAAAGACACATGTATGCACTTGAGATTTCACGGCGCATCGCCAACAATGCATCTCGTGCATATGCCAGACCACCATGGGCGCTTGGGAGCCGGGGCTGCCGCTCAGGGTATGGGAGTCAGCCTTGCTACATGTACTAAATAATAGCATGCCAGGCCCATGCCTAGTGCGCAGGTCTTTTCCATCCTCCTGGTTCGGGAGTTGGTGAAACAGCCACAATAACTGTTGGCCAGGGTACCGAGTCCATTACGCCCTTGTCCATAGTTGACTGCCCATGCTTGAGAACTGTGCAAAATTCTAGCGCGGAAGCTTGCAAGTCAGCTTTCGTTCGCCCCTTTTTCAGTGTCTTCACTCAGGACATCTTGAGCCGCTTCGCAAGTCGTTCAAACTTGGAAACCAGATGCACGGGATAGCGCAGAGCAAGAAGACTGACTACTTGGTGCAGGTATCCTGATGGTCATGGTCTCTCACCAAAAGAGTAGCCAAGCGGCTTCCGCTGACAAGGAGGCTTCTTCAATTTTCAACTCGACAAAGCGCCAGGTTGCGCTCCAGCGCCAGCTACAGCTACATGATAGCAATAATACGGTACTCCATGCTCAACGACTGACTGCTCCACGATGAGCCTGTTCAGGCATGTCCTGCCGATCCAATCATCCGGCGCGGGAAGACAGTAACCAAGTGCGTGATTCACTATTTGCATGCCAATTGGCCAGAGGTTTATTCCCTCACTAACCTTTGTCCGGCCTTATGTTTTCCTGGGCGCATCCCCCTGCACGCTCACATGACGTCCGGTTTCCGGCTCGACGTCTAGCTGTTTGACGGTCTCATTCATGCCAAAGAGCTCGTCCATCTTCTCCAAGCTGAGACCTTTGGTCTCGGGAACGAAGAAGAACACAAACAAACCCATGAGGACGTCGAAGCTGCCAAACATGAAAAACATACCCTACAACGTATAAATTAGCTTGGACCCAGTCCTGCCGTGACACGTCGTGCTTGTGCACACTCACATAACCCTTGTAGCCCATGGTGTTTTGCATAGTAAGGACGGCTAACAGGACACGTTAGTCAGTGCACGCCAATCTAGCAACAGCCAGGGTCACGCACTTCGAGCCATGACAAAGTTGAAGAGCCACTGGGTTCCGGCACCAATGGCGACATTTGCGGCACGCAACCTCGCGGTGGGAATCTCGCTGACCAGAATCCAGCAGGAGGGTCCCCAGCCAAACTGGAAGATGCTATCCACCATGTCAGGCTGTAAACTAAACAGAGGAACAGAGGAAATCTACGTACGCGGCCCATAGGTAGATGCAGGTAATGGCGATGTACCAAAACGCAGAGACCTGGGGCGCTTTAGCTCGGCTGGTTGCAAACGAGACACTGCACAGACTTACCGACTCTCCAGTGACGGGAGGCTGCACACGCCCGTAGATACCGATGATGAACAGCACAATAACTAGCATCGGGCTGGTCCACAACAAGCTCTTTCGTCGCCCCAACGAGTCGGCGATGAAGAGCAGGAACAAGCAGACGGCCACGGTCTTTACGATGCCATAGACTCCGGTGGCAAAGAGTGATGAATCCGTCCCATTCATTCCAAGATTGGTGAAGATTTGGGGAGCGTAGTAGTTCTGACGGGGATCAGGAACGTGTACAGGTTGGGGAGAGGAGCAACCGAGGGAAGGGTCCTTTGGACGTACAATAGCATTCACGCCGGTGAGTTGCTGGCATATCATGAGGACAATGGAGATGACGGTGCGCCGTCGATTGGCAGGGACCAGCCACATTTCCTTCATCAAACTCTTAAACGTGGCATCGCCCATCAGGCGGCGCTCATTCTCGAGCTGACGTACCATTTCTTGCATCTCTCCGGAGACGTACGCCGAGTCGGTTGGAAGTCTGCAGACCGTCAGCGATTGGTAGATCTGCGGGAACACGGATCGGAAAGGTACCCTCGCAACGTGACCAAAATGTGGGAGGTTTCTTCCCACCTGTCCTTTCGAGCGGTCCATCGAGGGCTTCCAACCGGTCAGCGAGGTTGCGACGGGACAGCATTTCTGGAGCAGACAGCAGACAGACCTCTCTGGAGAAACAAGCATGCCCGCGACCAAGAGACTGGTTGCGGTCAGCGCATCGGCATTGATTGATGGTGGACATTGTTTCACGGGGAGTACGCTCACACCGCGGGCAGGGCCTGCAAGGCCAGGGGGATGATGAAGACTGCCGGCGCAGGCACATGCAGGAGACAGCCGTAGTTGACCCAGAAGGCGATCATGATGCCGAGGACTATGAAGAGTTGGTAGAAGGCTATCGGCCCCGTGTTAGCCAGTCCACGAAGGAGGCCGCGACTCCGGAGACGGGGGAGGGCAGAGATACCAGTCAAACCGCCGCGAATCGCTCGAGGAACACATTCAGACACGTAGAGCGGGGTCAAGGTCGACGCAGCACCGACGCCGAGCCCTGCGATGAATCTCCCGACGTACATGACTGCCAAGGCGCCGTTCGCGGCAGACGCAGCCTGAAAGACGACTCCGACGATGGTGATGACGCCAGAGCCGATGAGGCTCCGTCGACGACCAAATCTGTCGGCGAACCAGGACGTCGCAAAGCAAGCAGCAAAGCAGCCGGCCTGCAGCGTCGAGACGATGTTCTGGTCCAGGTTCAACTTGTCCGTCTTGGGTCTGTGCAGGTATCCGAAGCGTTGTCGGGTCTGGTCCATTGCCAGAACGCCGCCAATGGCACCGGTATCCCAGCCGAAGAGCATGCCGCCAAAGCAGGCAGAGCAGACGAGCGCCAGGACTTTGGCGTTGTAAATCTGGTCGGGGTCGGTGCGCATGGCATCGTTGCGCACGATGCTCCGGAGGATCTTTGCGAGAGCCATGCCGAGGCGTCGTTGTTGGGAACACACGACGGCCGAGATCAAGAGCCCAAGAGCCTCAAAACGTCGACTGGTCCTCTGGTCAGAGGGCGCGGCCCTGGGCCCTGCAAATGCAAATGCAAATGCAAATGCAAAAGATGGACTTGCTTGAACGCAGCGCGCTTTTGCCTGTCACGGTGAGGTTGAACACGCAGAACAGCAGGTTCATCAAGAGAAAGAATTGGGGGAGGAAACCGGCCAGTGAGGCGCTTGCTATAAGAATGTTGCAAAGTTTCTCTTGACACCAACAACCAGCCAGGTTGATTGGAGGCCGAGCAGACGGGGTTGCGCTACATGAGGAGGGAGAGACGGCTCATGGAGCTAAGAGCCTGCTTTCAAGTTGACCAGAGGGGAAAGCTGCAGCCAAAAGAGGCTGTCCAGCCTGGACCTCGAACAAAAATAGTAGATACAACTATAATTGGCGTTGTGTTATGTAATTTATTGTATTTTACATAATATAGTATGAATATATTATTAGAATAAAGTCTCGATATTTTTTCTTTTCTTCTATTTATAGGCTTAATTATACAGCTTGTACAGGATTTTTTTGTTGGCAGAAGGTTAAGAACTAGCCTTAGCGGCAACTGCATGTAAGCATCACTAGTACTAGCTATAAACTTGAGGAGAAGGGAGGAAGAGGAGAGGTTCCTCTCACCAGGCAGCTTTAGCCTGGTCGGTCGCAGGAGATGTAGCGATCCAGCACATACATGCACGAGTCGATTGCAGATTCAGCAGCTCCCGCCCCAATCGCACCGCGGTCTTGAGGGCACGCATGTCCTCGTTTCCAGAAGAGTTGGACGCGAGGATTTGCAGCGTGCGAGCACCATCGGGCGAGACGGCTGGCACCAACCACTTCTGCTGGCCGAAGCGGCTGCTGCTCAACCTGGTGATTGGTTGAGGTAGAGACATTGTCTACCCTTGGCTGCCGTCCATACCGAGAATAATAAGCACCGTCGTGGTTCGGCTCTCAGCGGCGCAAGACATCGATCCGCAAACGGCAGATCGGCGTGTTTCGTCCCTGTTGGCTGGAGGTACAACATTGGCCCGACTGCTTGATATACTTGGACAGTCTAGTTGCTAGTGGTCGTGTCGCTCGTGTGTACGGAAACATGATTACTTCTTCGTCTTGGTGGCTGACGTTCGTGTGGGGAGCCGGTCAAGATGGCCTGGGGCTGAAATGTCAAAGAGCAACAACTCGTCACAGTAGTCCGTGAAGGCATAGGTTTATTACGCCGGGCTGTAGCATCCGTCGTCCCGAGTTGTGGGGGAGGCGTCACCGTCTTCCTGTCTGCTCATCTCCACATTAGGACTTTGGAGCTTGCACCGAGTCGTTCGTCCGTACGGAGTACACGTCGACAACGTGGCCCTACCCTGCATCGCATCCCGGTCAAAACTTGCTCCCTTCAAAAGCAGACTCAACTCACCTCGCTTCGCTCTTTCACGCAAGCCTCCACGCAAGCACGCCTGGGCATCATCGCCGATGGCCATGCCCCGACGCAACAAGGCAGCGCCCAAGCGTAAATCAAAATGGACCGCGGACAACGTGCTCAGCGACCCAAAGTCGCCGCTGGCGTCTGCTGATCTTCGGGCACGTCTACGTCTCACCCGCTTCCTGACTTGCTTGTCTGTCCATGCCTTCAATTGACTAACACTTTGCCACTGCAGAGCGTGCTCTCGCACCCGCTAGCATGGTCGTCACTCAGCGCCCAAGACAGAAGAGAAGTCCTCTCCTTATTTCCAGACATGGCCCACACGCTGGACGCGGACACAGGCGACGCCCGTCCCAACTTTGAGACGCTCATGAATGACGATTCCTTCCGCTACGACTGCGCGGCCTATGTCGACGATCTGGCGCGGGGGAGACACGACGCTGTTTGGTTGGAGGACGCATGGCGTGCACACGCCAGGAGGAAGGCGGGCGAGTTTGACGAGTGGCTGAGCGACAAGTTTGTCGAGGATTGGGGGGTTGACGTTGCTGATGATTCCAAGATGAAGCCGAAGCCCAAGGCCGAGGAGACGCAGGCAGCCCATGGCCAGGGCGAGCAGGCTGGTGTCCAGAAGCAAGGCTGCGGAGTGGAAACCATGTTGAAGGATGGCCAGGCCGAGGACGAGGCGGGGTATGGCGATTCGAACCACGCCATGGGCGAGCAAGCCTCGCATCACATTGTCGTCTTGTGATGCTTGACCTGCGGTTTTGGTCATTCGTCGTGGCTGTGACTCGTGAGTCTGTGACTGACAGCGTGACTGTGCCCGCCCCCCGAGCGCCTGCCTGCCTGGCTGTGAGCAAGGCAAGGCATGTGGGGCACCCTTTGACCAGTTGATCTTTTTGACATTTGGACGGCTTCAAAACGTCAAAACGTGGGCGATACATCAATCCCTGACAGTTTCCATTTCGTGCGTCGCTACGACTGCTGGCAACATGGTAGCCACGAGCAGTGTCCACAACCGATCGCACAGCCTGCTCCTGCTGCAGAAGCTGCTCAACCTCCGCGACTCGGCCAGTCCTCTGACGCTTGTCCACGACAGTCTGGAGCAGCCAGCGCAACCTGTGCTCGACGAGTACGTCCACCGCGCAAAGGTACGTCGCATGCCCCACGGCCGTTCAATGTCGCTAATGCAATGCAGATTTCGAAAACAAAAATCATTCTGCTCTCTTTTGCGACGGTCAAGAAGCCCCAGATGGTGGACATGATGATCAAGGCGGCCGGCAGGGACTTGCGACTTGTCGTCAAGGAACTGGTTGCGCATTATCCCGCCCATGATCCGAAACAGCCAAGAGAGAAACCAAATCAAAGTCGGTTTGCCTAAAAGAAAACAACAAAACAAGGTCGCAGCCACTGACACCCAACAGGGGCCATCATCCTCATCGACTCGCTCAACAACCTCGCGTCCACAGCCGCAAGCTCCCTCTCGCACTTCCTCTCCAGCATCCTGACTCCGGCAGTATCGCTAGTATCCGTATATCATACCGACGTGCCCATTCTACTACCACCTTCGTTCAACGAGTACGAACCACACCCCTTCACCGTCATGAACCACCTCGCTACCGCTATCCTGCGCCTCTCCAGCCTGCCTCAAGAAATCGACAGGCAAAAGGCACGCAACCGCGCCGTCCAAGAACCCGAGTGGGGCCTCAGGGAAGACCGCGAAGGCGTCCTCATAGGCCTCAGGCCAAGGGCCTCCGACCGGGACAGAGGCGTCGTCATCGACATGGAGCTGCGGCGCAAGAGCGGGCGGACAGTCACGGAAAAGTTCATCCTGCAGCGCCACCTGGCGGCTGCGGCAAAGTCGGGCACGGGCAGGATCACGCTGCTGACAGACCATGCCCTGTTCAGCCCGGTAGAGGCGGACCGCGCGGACGGGGAGGAGCCTGAGAGTACCTTTAACTTGGGCCTAACGGAAAAGCAGCGGAGGGACAGAGAGGGCATAGTGCTCCCGTATTTCGATGCGCAGACGGACATTGGGGCCGGCGAGGGCGGCAGGATATTGTACGAGATGGGGAGAGAGGACGACTTTGATGACGAGGAGGACGAGATTTAGCACGGAGGTACTGAAAATACCACTCTAGGAATTGCATAGAATAGGCGTCGCTGCCAGTTTGGACTGCTTCGTGTGCCCAAGCCTCACCGCGTCCCGGCGCGAGTCAAGGAATTGGCGAATTCTGGTGCAGTATGACTTATGGCAGAGCGTGGCGATCAAGGTGACGACTTGCCAGACAAGGCGCATGTGGGAGGAGCGCAGAGTCTGTAGGTCGATGAACAACCTCGCGGGTGCACGCGCTGACTGGTATCGATTTGTGACATAGTTGAGTACATATATCATTGAATAGCTTGAGTTATATTACTAGCAGCATTATGGCGTACGAGGATTCACAGATATGCCATACTAAGTTATGCAAGCAGAGTAACTACTTGTTTTGTAGAGTGCGAGGAGCGACGGAAAGATGCTGCTCCCGCAAAACCATCTCTGATGTTAGCCGTGGTCTTTTCAAGGCTGAAGCCGCCGGCGCTCATTAGCCGAGACCAGTTGGAAAGGCAGGCGTGCCTACTTACGGAGTTCATGAGAGGGATGTCCTTGATTCTCCGTACAGAGTACGTACTCCGCACTGCCGCGGCCAAACCTGCAGTGTGGCGCCCTCCCCTGATTGGCCCGCTTGGACCACGTCTCAGTTCCAACCCCAGCTTCGCCAGCAACGCCGGCAGACTCCAGGCAACAACATCGTCGACTCCCGGCACAATTCCACCAAGCTGCCCGGAGAGCAACAAGAGCTTTCCGCCGCACACGGCCAAAATGATCCTCTCCACCCAAATATCACGGCTCGACGGTACTTGCTTCCCTCGCTCCCCTCTCCAAACCCGTGCTCTTCCCCATTCATCCCACACACCGAAGCTGACCAGATGCACGCCAGGCCTCAACCTCTGCGCCTCCGTCGACGACTCCCCCGAGCCCCCGGCCCTCACGTCCCTCAAGTCGCAGGTGCGCCAGATCCTGCGCACCCTGACGCGCAACTCCACGCCTCAGGCGTCCATCGAATCCCCCCCCCACGCAATCCACTACCTCATCGACAGCGACGTCGTCTTCCTCTGCATCTGCGACGCCAGCTACCCGCGGAAGCTGGCCTTCACGTACCTCGCAGACCTGTCGCGCGAGTTCCTCACCACACACCAGCCGCAGCAGCTGCACTCCCCCTCCCTGCGTCCGTATGCCTTCATGGACTTTGACAGCTTCATCACCAAGACCATGGCCACGTACGCGGACGCCAGGGCCGCGCAGAACCTGGACAAGGTGAATGACGAGCTGAGGGATGTGACCAAGGTCATGACCAAAAACATCGAGGATCTGCTGTATCGAGGGGACAGCCTGGACAGGATGGGCGAGATCAGTAGTCGCCTGAGAGATGACAGCAAGAGGTACAGGAGGGCCGCGGTGAAGATCAACTGGGACTTGCTGATGAAGCAGTACGGGCCGTTTGCTGGGCTGGGACTCTTTGTCTTGCTCTTTATATGGATGAGGTTCTTCTAAGGCAAATGCCGGGGACGGGAGGGCAAGGAGAATGGCGATGTGGGAGACAATAAGAAACCCAGCCAGTTGCACAGGGATATGTGCCCTGACTAGAAGATGTCATTGGGGCGTTGATGGGCAGCGCGAGATGCATACACAGCACAGTGCCAGATTTGACGAACATGTACACTATTTCTTAATTTTGTTCAATCATAAGGTCGTAATGTGGTATCCATGCTCCATGTCGCCAAGACTCCCAAATCAAAGCCCCATTTTGCCCGTTCTCCTGACACCTTTTTTTTTTTTCAAGCTCCCGTCGGCTACATGATGGCGCAGTTGCTTGACCGCTGATCATTGGCAACGGCCTCGGCGTGCTGCCACTCCATGTGGTTCTGCAACGATGCTACATCCTCAAACTCGTCATCTGGCTTGTACAGTTCCTCGTCGTCGTCTTCGTCCTGCGGCTTCTTGGCTTCGTCCTCGCACAAGGGGCACAGCAGTCTCGCCTGCCAGTCGCCGCGCAATGGGGCCAAGTGGTTGGCGACTGCTATGGGCGGGAATACTACCTGCTTCTCCTGTGGGCCCGATGAGCTCGTGCCTGTAGCTTGCCAATGCTGGCTATGTCCTGGCCACCTCGGTTGAAACGCAGCTGTTCGTTGGGTAGGGACGTTTTCGAGATCCTCCCATATCAAGTGGCCGTCACAAAAGTCGCAGATGAAAACCATATCCTCGTCCCTGAAGCGATCAAAGGACCCTGTTCTCGTGCACGCGGCCAGCTCTTCCAACTGCCGCTTTTGACAGTCGGCCTCTGGCGTTTGCTGGTCCGGCCGGACCGCGACCTTGGCCTGGGCCCGCCGCACCAGAAATGCGCCCAGGCACCGTTGCGAGGACTCCTGCGACGACGCAAACACACGCCTGGCGGCTCGACACTGCGCGCGGTGTAGTTGTCGTTGGAGAGAATGAGTTTCCCGTACCCACACGGGATTGATTGGCCCGCCTGACCGACTCCAGTCTCTGAGGAGCTGAACATGAGCTCGAAACTTGTCGCGGAGGAGTCTCAGCTCTTGTATCGTCTCGTCTGAGCACGTTAGCAGCAGCGCTCGTCACCGACTCCTTCCCGACGGACACCAACCTCCACGGCAAGGGGTCACGTACACGTTCGGTCATGCTCGTATTGGGATTGCCCGTTGACCAACGGACATAGCTCCTGGAAGTCCTTCTTGGCGTCGTTCAGAGCCGCCTCGAGCGCCTGGACGTGTTCGTACTCGTCTTGACGCCAATGCGTCTTGTCGGCGAGGCTAAATATGCGTAGTCCCTCAAGAAGGTTGTTTGCGACGTCAGCCAGCAGCGTGCCCACGGAATCGAAGCCGCTCATTGCGAGCGTGCCCTATGCACCCCGAGATGACCCGTCACTCGAAGCGGTTCCCCCCAGCGGGACCGATTGAGCTCTTCGCCGCGAGTCCCAGCCAAAGAACAGGTGACGGGCCCAAGGCGAGATGGGAGAAGATGATTATAGCCTCGATCGCCCGGCGAGCACCTCCGGGGTGCGCATGGAGGAAGTGTGGTCGAAAAGAGCCGCGGGTGCCAGACTGGCATACGGAGCCTGGGCTGGATGTGGACGTCGGGGTCCACTGGGTCTCGAGGCCGCGAGCGGCGTGGCAGTGACGAGGGACCCGGCGTTGGAGCTATGAGCAGCACTGCAACTTTGTCGACCATCCGCAATTGCAATTGGGGCCAAAGTTGATCCAAACGTCAGCAGAGGCGGCATCGACGACGCAGGAGTGAGTGAGGCAAGGCGATGGAAGGGGGGCTGGCTCCTGGGCCAAGATGCACGGGTCGCTCCTTCCACGATGCAGTTCCAGTCAATTCCATGTGACACGGTGACTGCCGGGACCCGTCTCCTCCACCCTCATAATTTCTGGTTTCCTGTGCCTCACGTGCCTCTCGGGCCCGGCAACAAATGGAAACAAGCCAAACGATGCGGTGGCATAAACGGACTCAAGTCTGCCATTGACCAACATTGCCGGCCTTGTCCGAAGGAACCGTCGATGCGGGCATGTTTCCGAAACGCTCATTAATCGCTAATCGCTTCAAGCCATGAGTCGTCAATTCCGCGCTGTGGAGTACGTCGAAGGCCCGCCAAACGTGCATTACCCTTGCCAACGCGCCCGAGTCACGAATCGGCTGGTTGCCCGAGCCTAGTACGGAGTACAGGGCGAGCTGTTGAGCTTGGCCATTCTCAGGGGACAGGGGGACGATGCTCCAGACTCGCTTCAGCCTAGGAGTAAACAGGACATGCCTACAGTGGGAGGTCCGATTTCAACGAGAGTATGATGAAAGCGTGCTATTTCCTTGCTCCTACGTGAATCTAAGCTGACGAGTGGAGGAAACTTGCACCTCGCTGCAGCTCTTTGTATTCTCTCCGCTTCAACGCCGGTTGACAGCTCCCCAGATGACCTAACGTGGCGTTGACGCTATCTATAATCTGACGATGCTCATCTTCCCATCGGACTATCTTAGTACCCAGCGGGCGCGTGCGTGCTACGGTACGCACAAGGCCTGTGAGCGGCTGACATGGTGTCGAGGGCGGCTGTCTATTCGTTGTTGAACCAACAGACGGAAAAGTGATTACGTGTTGGCAGAAAATTGCAAGGTCAACTGCACCACGCAAAAGTGGAACGCGCTCCAGCAATTGGAGACGCAAATTGACCTTATATTACTCTGCGCAATTACACAAGAGCGCATGCACCCCTAGATAGTTGATTTTTTCGGCTGACACACCCCCCCAGCTTTCAGCGCTCTCAGCAGTTGTAAGCTGTATAAGTTGTAAGTTGTAAGTAAATATAGTTGAGCAATATGCTGTGCTGTTATTAGGTAGGAATTTTTTTTTTGTCGCCTATAATAGTTGTAGTAATAGTTGTTGTTATAGTTGTTGTTATAGTAGGCCCTTATAAAATTGTAAATATAACGGGGTTCGAACATGCGACCGTGGCAGCGCAGGGCCTGCCGCGACCGGGCTCATAACTGTTGGCAAAAATTGCAAGGTCAAGTGCACCACGCAAAAGTGGAACGCGCTCCAGTTTTGCGTGGTGCAGTTGACCTTGCCATTTTCTGCCAACATTACGGACCCTTATAGAGCTGTTGCTGTCCCCTGCTTGCAATGCCGGCTTGCTTGACTGGGTGACTGAGTGCACAATCAAGGCTCGCGAAAGCTCCCCGTGACTGAACTGCTCGATCCCTTCCACATTCTTGTTCTAAACAGTCCTCCCGCTCGGCCAAGATTTCGCCTCGTACAGCTCCATTATCAAATCTGTATTCTTGTCGCATAGCACAAAAGTGTGGCGTGGTGTGGCAATTCTCATTTGACGTTGATATAATCCGCACAGCCAAATGAGCAAGGGTCAGGGCCAGGATCTTCCATGAAGCTGAAATGAAATTTGAGGGCGGCAAACTTCTGCGACCCCGTCAGACTTGTCGGTAATAACCTTCCCATGAATTTTGACCATGCAGATTTTACCAACGAGCAGATGTAATACCCCCCGGACTTTCTGCGGCAGAAAATAACACAGGGGCAGGCCGACGACCGGAAGCTGGATGACTTGGGAAGCGGGAGCAATAGGTCAAGGCTTTGGCTTGGGAAGAATGGAGCAGATGCATCGTCTTATCATCAGGAATGATGAATCATCCAAAGGCTTCAGCGCCAGGGGACCAACCGTCATTGTTTCAACATACGGAGTAGTGGAATCAAATTACTATTTCACGAATTAGGCAGGGCCGGCATGCCTCTCAAACTTTTGCTCGCACACGTAAAGCAGAAGCGAAGCCAATAGAGGCAACACCTGACTATTTACTTGACTCATCTCCCAGCTGGTACAGTCGAGGAACACTGAGGATGCGGACGAAGTCTCATATGCCGTGAAGTCACCGGCGGCCATTCCGACAGAAATGACCAGCAACGAGCCAGGATTGACCATCTGGCCCCGGAGCTGTTTTGCCTCCCGCGGACGACCTTTGGAAAGTTACTGTCGGCCAAACTCACAAGAATAGCTCTTTTGGCCCTTTCAAACTTTTTCCGCGTTTGCCTCTTCAGACCTCTTGTCTGCTGTCTGGCAATCCCCGGTCTTGACTGTCGAGGGTCCTCGAAGATGAGTGGACACCTTGCCATGGCGCAAGCGTGTGCGAACATGGTTTTCATGGCGACTTTGGGCCCGTCGCCAAACGTTGTGAAAGTACTTGACGATGAGCGCGGGGACGGGTGGCTGCCGCTCCGCGGCGGAGTTGATGAGTGTCTCGATAGTCAGCGTCTTGCCACGATGCCGCGCTTCCATGGGACTCGCATGGAGGCGTACAGCTCGCGGCTGTCAAGAAAGAACAGCGCGTCCCTCTCCAGACTATTCTTGAGGGAGGGGCTTGGATGATGTCCCCCATGAGATGCCCCGGACGCTCTTGAACATTTCGGCTGATTTGGTCCATGTCGAGTCGTCACATTTCGTGGTGGAGGGTCTTGGTGCCGGCTCCTGCGGCTAGGACGTCGATACACTCGTGGTTCGCGCCTTTCCCTTGGCATTGTCGTCGGCTGGCGCTAGAATGTACAGATGCCGTATGGGGTAATCGAACTTGTTTGGAAAGCTGATTTGAAAGACGACAGAGTCATATTCGTTCCAGGGGTAGCTCCAACGGCGGAAGCGGATGTTGCCCCTCAGGGTGCCTGGACCTACACCGGGAGACATACTTTCGGAGAAGCAGATATCGAACGACTCGCTGCATTCAATGTCGCTGGACTTGGAGTTCCGTAAATTGAAGCCTGCGTGTAGATGCAACATGTTAGACGCAAATCCGATTACATCGCAAGGCAAGTTGTTGGTCCGCATGATGCGGTATCCGAGATAGATGTCACGGAGTATTTACATGGTTGTCAGATCGGTGTCTCTACGGGGGTAGGCTGCCATGTTGCTTCCGAGCGTCGAATACGGGTTGGAAACTCGTGTCGGTCAACGGGTCTCATTCGCACGGAGAATGTCGGGATTACAGCCAAAGTCTCTGCGTCCTTTTACCCCAAGTATCAAGAAGGGGAAGAGTCTAGAGGAAACCCTATGCGAATTGTGAGGTTTGTTTCTCAACAGGATCCGACTCTGGGGACAAGCAAAATTTATACAAATACGTGCCCCAAGATATGATCCTGCTCCGCCGCCTTCTGCAATGACGGTGTAGCCTACAAAGAGAATATTCGACCGCCTTGGACTGAAGCAAGGGGCGTGTGCATGTTCTTTTGCCTCGCTCTTCTTCATGACGAATGAACCGAGGCCGACTGCTTGCGGCCCAACTCTGCCTAGCTCTCGCTGGCGCACGCAAAATCATGTTGCGTAATAGTCGCCGATCATCACTGCGCTTCCAAGGTTGAATGACACTCAGCACTAGATCTCTCTAATTCAGGCCTTCGAAGGGGTCAGCCGCGACTTTGCAAACGCACTTGGAGCCGACCGAAGATGGGTATTATTAGGCAGAGAACATGGGGTTTATATAGCAATGCCTCAACGATTTTCTGTAAAAGTCGCCAAAGAGAGCTCCCACTGCGAGGGCTGCTGACTCCCTGCTAATATGCCTTATAGAACGGAGAGAACTGCCTATAACAAACTCAAATAAACGAGGAGGAACGTCGTATCGTCAAGGGCAGGGCTGCCGGGACCGGCCATGATGAGCGCGAGCTTTATGCACGCTGTGTGTCGTGCTATGCTGTGGCCCAAGCTATGCGATCCGTTGACGAGTGTTTCCTCAAATCGACAACTCACAATGTTTCACTAGAAGGGCTGGCGTGACGGGAAATGAAGGCGTGGGCGCTTCAGCTTCCTTGTGCAACTCTATGACAAACGAGAAGCGGCCTCTGTTCGCACCACTTTCTGCATGACACCACGCCGTGCTATGAGCAAAACTCGCAGAAAGACCTCACCAAGCACCTGGACAGACGTGTGTCTCTGTTGGACGCTTATAGCCACGACGGTGCCAAAGTGCCAAAATGGACGGATCGGACGAGCTCGCCAGTCATGGCCATCGTAGGCGGAGGTATCGCGGCTTGCGTCCAGGCAATCTATTTGGCGACAGAGTATCCCTGGCTCCGAATTCACATGCTGGAAAAGCACAAAGACATACTGAGTGGAACAAGCGGCATTAGCCCAGGAAGCTCAAATTTGGGGTTTCACTACCGTCACCTGGAGACTGCTCTCTTCTGCCAAGATGCCACGGTCAGATTCTCAAGGTTCCTCTAGAGAATTGGATGTCCCTGCATTTTTACCGAGGCACCGCAACGTGGAATATACGGCCTCATCAAGGGCCCTGTGCAAACCCTAGGCAGTGCCACGAAGTGGGCCAGTGCTGTTGGAACGAACGAGTCCACAAGCCACACGAGGGACATAAATCTACTACACTATGTGTAGGAACAGATCATTTGACGACCGAATTCTGCAGTCCTGACGCGTGCATGTGCAGTCTTCACTACTAGCGCACCAAGACTGCAGAATCTAGGCTTTAGTCTCGGGAGTCGGGACCGAAAAGGACGTGGGCCGTGCTGGAATAGATGACACTGTTGCGGACGAGTTCTGCCCAGCCGTCGTGAAGCAGGGCGTCTGGACACCAACTCGGGAGCTATTCCTCTTACATATAATGAGGGCAGGCCTCATTACGTAGACGTGCTAAATAGAGCTCAAGCCGGGGTGGCGTGACGCCGGTCCAAGTCTTCTGCTCCTGGATTGGGGGAGCGGCGTTCAAGCTTGGGCGAGTCAGGACCACGACTCTACGCCCAAATGTCAGGATTCCGCTCGACTGGCTACTCGCCAAGTTCATGAAGCCGCAAGTGAGCATGACGAGACAGACCCCCCCTGCAATCGTGCGTGTGAGGACTGACGCCGGCTCAAGGAGAGAGCGCTCCGACCCGATGCCCAGACAACGCGGACTGGTTGCCCTTTGGTTGCACCAGATGCCACCGAATGCAATCGACACGCTCAGGAAAGCCTGGACCATCTAAACAACAAAGACACTGCACTGGCATCGACTACTGACATGGCGCAAACTTGTAACTTCTGGCATGTAGGCCCTACTGGCACGAATCAACCTGAGGGTTTGGCTGGAGGTGACTGACCCAAGCACGACTCGAAGCCGGGACGCCAACATGCGAGTATTAAGGGTCGGAGACGAGTGGAAACATATGAACATTTGGCATTATCATTCAAACCTGTTTCCCCTTTTGGCCCAGCCTGAAATGTCGAATCGCTGCCTCATCACATTCCCCCAACCTCATCTCCCCCAATGCCCACCAAGCCGAGTCGATCTCTAACCAGAAGCGGCGTGGAATTTTTCGACGGCTCAGAACCTAAAAAAATATATTTCCTTTTGGTTAGCCCCACGTGAAAGTCACGGGTCGGCTAAGCAGGTGCGGTGACAAGGAAAACCCCCAAGGGCAAAAAAATGTACCCGACTTCCCTCAACAATCCTCACCTCTCCGAAGGATGACACAAAACATCATTGCACAAAGTGCTCAGAAGGGTTGCGTCTTCGTCACTGAAGCTCGGCGAATCACAGAAAAGTCCATACCTTGGATTTGAGAGCGTGAGAAATCATCAATGATGCGACACAGCCGTTTTTGGTCGGTTCCAAGCAGGATCTGACCAGGAAAGCACAGTTCCAACTGTTGTCTGAGATGATTGATGGAAAGGATAGTCGACGTTGATGTACGAAATGAGGATGCAGAATGGGAGGAGAAGGTCTTCTGGAGACGACGACGACGACGACGACGACGACGACGACGCGATGGAGAGGACAAATGATCACCGCCCATGAGACAATGGAAGAAACGGACGGGGGCATGGGCTGTAAACAGGATATGGTTGAGGATGTCCACGATGATAGACAAGAGAAGAAGAAGAAGAAGAGGGGATGGAAACGGGTCGGTAAGTGAGAGAATATATATATTCAACATGTCGGGTTCTTTCCGTTCGTTTATTTCCACGTTTCCATCTTTCCCTCTTCTTCAAAAGCACGCTGAAGCCGTCACGGCAGGCTGCGAGGGCGCAAATCTAGGAAAGGACGTACGTATATCCATTGATGACAACGGTGGGAGGTGCTTCTTTCCGGCTTCAACGTGACCGAGACGCGTCTCCCGCGCCTTCTGTTCTGTTCATCACACGTCTACAGGACTCCATCTCAATTGCCAATCCTACAGGAAAAAACAAGCCCGGAAACCCAGCCCTGCCTGAAAGGCGTCGCACTCACTGTTTCCCTGACAATCCGGGTTGACGAGCTGACTGGACTGCGAGCAAGTCAACACGGCAACTGGATTGAAGGCAAGCTCGCAGCGAGGGCAAGAAGGAAAATTGCAGTCGCAGCACACACGGAGCTGAAGAGTACCGCGAGACTCGGATGATGCAGCCTTTGGCACGAGTGTATTTCTTGGCTTCACGTGCGCTGTGGCCGAGAATGTCGACACCATGGCCATCCGCAGCAGGTTTATTTCCAACGATTTCAAGCAGCATTCCAGCTATAACGTCGATTGCCAACTCCGGGAGATATAAGGAATACTCTGCTACGCACAGAAACTGTGACTGACATGGCTATATTCACAGGCAAAGGTAGGAGAATCGAGTGTAGGAGAGCTGTAGCTACGGGCAGTTCAGTGGTCCGGGTTTATACCAATGTGTGTACGAGTACCACGCGCAGAGGGTCGAGACGTCGAGGTGGAAAACACGGTCCCCTCACTATCTTGCCGCAAGCTTGTGGAAGGGGACAGTTGGATATAGAAGAACGTAATCGATTGCTCGGAGCTATGGAAAGATCGAGGGTGTACGTGCCGACAAAATCTGCGAGGCTGGATACATGTTGCAGCTCCTGAGATATCACTGAGCGAGACGTTGCAGCATCACTATGCAAGCCGTCAAAATACACGCACCGGACTGGAAATGCAAGTCATGGCAAAGGCTAAGATTCAACCTTGACTAATGTACACCAACGCGCACCCGAGACTAGTCATCCCTTGGGAGCCCAGCCGCTGAAGTTTTATCCAAGAAAAAAGGACCTTGAAGAAGCGAGCATTCTTCACGGCCGTACCAAAAATGCCCAGATAAAACTACACCAACAATACCCAACATTATGACGAGCGATCAGACGAAACAAAACGAACTCCGGCAACCAATCTAACGTACATGGACCGACTTTCGACCTTGAATGCGGCTATTCTCACACACGACCCGTTGAAATGAACGAAATGAAAAGCCCAATCTGCCAAACAGGCTCTCCTCACACACTGGCCGCGTCACTCCCCTCCTCCCGTCCGTGTACTTACGTTCCCCCGACCGGCACTCATTACTTGTCAGCCCGGGAAGTCCTGCGAAACCCCACAAGGGGCAGCCTCGACCTGAGCAACAAACTGCTGCATATGACGCTCACGCTGCTCAGGGCCATGGCCAGGCTGGCCCAGACCGCATCCAGGCGTGTATGCGACCCGTTGGTCTTGATGGGATACAGCACGCCGGCGGCTATGGGAAGCGCGACCAGGTTGTAGACACTAGCCCAGGCAAAGTTGAACTTGACGCGGCGAAAGACGGCCCGGCTGAGCTCGACCAGCGTCAACAGCGAGCCGAGGTCGGACTTGATCAGGACAAAGTCGGCCGCCGAGATGGCGACGTCGGAGCCGGCGCCGATAGCGATGCCGACATCGGCGGCCGTCAGCGCGGGCGAGTCGTTGACGCCGTCGCCGACCATGGCCACGACGGCTCGCGTCTCGGCGCCGCCACCGAGGCCGAAGGGGAGCGCGCCGCGCCGCCGCCCCGGCAGGCTGCCCTGGAGATACTTGACCTTGTCGGCCTTTTGCTCGGGGAGGACGCCGGCGATGATGTGGTCCGGGGCGATGGAGACCATGGCGCCGACGGCCCGCGCCGTGCGGGGGTTGTCGCCCGAGATCATCCACACGTCGACGCCACGCGCGCGCAGGGCCTCGATGACGGGCCGAGACTCGGCGCGCACGGGGTCCGACGTCGCAAACGCCGCGGCCGGCGTCCAGTCGGGCGAGCCGACGTCTCTCGTCGCCACGAGCACGACAGACTTGGCCTGGTCCTTCCAGGACTCGAGGGCCGACGCGACGGCGGCGCCGAACACGACGCCGTAGTCGGCCATGAGCGTCTCGTTGCCGACAATCAGCTCCGTCGGGGGCGACGCGTCGTCGTCAGAGGAGACGAGGGCGCGCATGCCCTTGCCCGGCAGCTCCTGGACCTCCTTGGGCGCCGGGCCGTGCAGGTCTCTTTCGTCGCAGTAGGAAACAAAGGCCTTTCCGATGGGGTGGCTGCTGTTGCGCTCCGTCTCTCCGAGGCTGGCGAGGAGCTTGTCCCCTCGCCACGCGCCGGCGGCGTCGTCGAAGAGTTGATCGGTGAGTTTCAGCTCGCCGCCCTCGGTGAGGGTGCCCGTCTTGTCGAAGACGACAATGTCGATGCTGCTGGCCTCCTGGAAGGCCTCGCCGCCGCCCTTTGCGAGGATGCCGTGCTGGGCAGCCAGGCCGCCGCCGACAAAGAGGGCCGTCGGGGCGGCGAGCCCCATGCCGCAGGGGCACGCGATGACGAAGATGGCAATGGCGAACTGCAGGGACCAGAAGGGCCAGCCGCCGGCCCTGGCGTCCATGTAGTCGGCGGGGAGCCGGCCCGAGAGGCCGAGGCCGAGCCAGGTCAGCCAGGCGACGATGGCGACGAGGGTGACAAAGGGCACGAAGTAGCCGGTGATGATGTCGGCGAGACGCTCGATGGGGGCGCGCTTGGACTGGCCCTGGCGGACGACGCGGATGATGCTGTCGAGGAGCGAGTCGCCGGCAGCGCCGTGGATGCGCATCGTCACGGGCGCGCCCTTGTTGATGGTGCCCGAGTAGATGTCGTCGCCGGCCGACTTGCGCACCGGCCGGGACTCGCCCGTGAGGCTGGCCTCGGCGAACTCGGCCTCGTCGTCGAGCAGGACGCCGTCCCACGGCGGCGAGCCTCCGTGCACGACGACCACGGTGTCGCCCGCCTCGAGCGTGTCGATGGGGACCGTGGTGGTGCGACGCGAAGGGCGGGAGGAGTCATGGCCGACGGCGCCCGAGGGCGTCACCAGGAGGGCCTCCTTGGGCCGCAGGTCGCCCAGCTTCGTCACGGCCTCGCCAGTCTTTGCCTTGCTGTAGGCTTCGATGATGCGGCCCGAGAGCAGGAACATGGTCAGGAAGATGACCGAGTCGAAGTAGGGCGACCTCTCGGGCCCGGCCGTCGCCTCCTCCTGCGTCGCCGCGATGGCGAGCTCGGCAATGGACCCGAAATACGCAATCGTCGTCGCAAACGACACCAGCATGTCCATGCTGCCGAAGCGGTAGAAGCGGCGCAGCAGCGGAACCGGGCTGCCAGGCCTCCACAGGGCGTAGATCTCCTTGATCACGCGCCGGTGGAACAAGTCGGCGCAGAAGAAGTAGACTGGAGTCGCGATGACGAGGAGAGACCACTCTGCCCGCGACACGCCGTTGAGCTTTTCCGCCAAGTACACCCGGCTCGGGTTGTTTTCCGGAACCAGCATCAGGTACACGACCCCTATGATCAGGGCAGGAATAGCCGCCGCGACGGACAGCAGCAGACGGTAGAGGATTCGCCTGCGGCTTCGCGCGTGCATCTGCCTGGCGCGCTCCTCTACCGTGGGAGGGTGGTAAATGGTTGGGCGGAATGCCGCGTCCGCCTCGGCTATGGCGGCGAGGATGGTTCTCACGGTGAACCCGGGAGCCTCGGGAGTATACGAGACGCTCATGATGGGGTTCGACAAGGTCGGCGCCTCGTCGACGTCCACGTCCCGAGGCACGGCGGCGACGGCGGCGACGGCCCGGGCAGGGCAATGCTCGCAGTACATGTCGCCGATGAGGATCTGGACGCTCCGCCGGCCGCCGCGCGCCTCGCCTCGACCCGTGTTGACCAAGTCGCCGAGGCTGGCATCGTAGCCGGCATCGGCAATCGCGGCCATCACCTCGCCCAGGTGCGCCCTTCCCTCGAACGTCACGACGGCGCTGCTGGAGAGCAAGTTGACATCGACCGTCCTCGTCCATGCGAGGCCCTCGACGGCCGTGGTGATTTTTCCTACGCACGAGCTGCACGTCATGCCGCCGATGGAAAGCTCGGCACGCCACAGGTCTGACGAGCCATCCCGGTCCTTGGGCGACGACGCCGCCAGCTTCTCGACCTGCTCGACCTTGGCGTCGTAGCCGGCGCTCTCGATAAGCTCAACAATGTCTTGCTGCTTGTCGGCGCCGCGGAAGCGCACCACAGCCGTCCGGGTCATCAAGCCGACGTCGGCGGCCTCGACCCAGGTCTGCGACATGAGCGACTCCGTGATCCTGCCAACGCACGAACTGCAGCTCATTCCGTCCACGGTGACGGTCGCCTGATATATCTGCGGCGGAGCGGAAGCTGCCGAGTCCACGACGACGACGGGCCCTCGGGACGCCCCGTCCTCGGACCGCGGTTCGTCGCCGCCATGCGAGGCATCCGACGCAGTCCCAGCCGCGGAAGCCTTTTTCTTGACGCGACACTCTCTGCAGTTGTCCATGTGACGCCTCCTGGCTCGCTTCTGCCCCAGCCAGCCCCCTAGATTCCACGGCCTCGCGGACTGGCTGAACCAGCCGCCGATGACAAAGTCGTCGTCGGCCGCGGCCGCCTTGCCGTACGACTGCACCGTCGCCTGGGACTCGGGGTCTGCCGCGACGGTGTGCACCTCGTAGCCCGACTCGCCCAGCGCGCGCACCATCTTGGCCACGGCGGCACGCGGCCCATGTCGGATTGTCACCCTGTGCGAGATGATGGATACCTCAACGAGCGCCTCTGCGTCGATCTGCTTGATCAGCGTCTCGATGAACGACGCACACGTCGGGCAATGGATGCTAGGCACGAGAAGCGTAGTCGTGAGCGGGTGCGTCGAAGCGCCCAGCGACGGGGATCGGGAAGCCATCTCGACGATTTCCACGATGTTTGCGATATTCTCAAAGCTTGACTCGGCAGAAAGTATGTCTTGTCTCGAACGGAGCTGATTGTGATTGCGGACGATGAAGAAGGCCGGCAAGGGTGCGAACGATTAGGTAAATATAGTCTTGACTGCTTCCAGTAGCCTGCACCACGCATCCGTTCTCGCGTCTTCCAGACGTCCCGGGACGCTGACCAATTCCATCTGACAAGAAGAACAAGGGATTCCGAGCACTAATACCGCAAGGCTTGTCGTCATCGTTGCTGTCTATCGGGCGTCTCGCCCGTTTGGCGCCGAGGTTGCGAGATTTGTGCGTCGCGTCGTCGCCAACGCAACGCGAGGTGGCGCCGACTTGTGGCTTGGCATGGCGGCTCAGCCACATCGTTGAGCATCATGTGCGGCGCCACGGGATGCTGTTAAGGGGAAAAGGGGCAAACTTGGCCATAGAAACCCAGAAGAAACAAGCATCAATAACACCTAACAAATGCAGATTTATTATCAAGGTTGGCTAGCAGGCTCGCGCGTCGGCCTACCCAACCTTGTTGACGCGGCTATTCTCGAGTCCCCAACACTACTGGGCGGTGCGCCTCGGCGACTCCTTGCCTCGCCTCTTTGTTTGATACACCAGCCAAACCCAACCTGGTGGGTGACGGCTTGAGTTGAGGCCCTTGGACAAATTAGTTATACCTCGTGAAATCTTGACATGTTGCTCTGCCACGGGTTCCTGCAGCACCCAGCCGGCCGGACGCCACTGGGCGAATATGGGCTTGAACCACAAAACGCGACGGCGCCAAGTTCCAACCATGTTGACACATGTCGATGCAAGGTCGTGGCCTTTTTCACAATGGGCTAGTAACTAGTCGTTAATCGTTACATGACCAGTCTCCCTCACGCACACTCCCGTCCTTTGAAACCCAGTCGATAGCACTCCCGTAAAACGACCCTGCTTATCCAGCTACCACCAGCCATGGTCACCAGAGTCTCCCACTTGGCGGACGCGCCGTTCAACAACCAGAACCCTCTCCCCTCCAAAGAAGGGCACGGGCAGCCCAGACGGAACAGAAACGTCTCTGGCTCAACAGCCAGAGTACCCAGGGAACTGCCCGCAGCACACACGCTTGCACCACGCCTCGCAGTTTTTGATGGCACACCCCGGCGTGCAGGTAGTCATGCAGCCAGGCCAGTCGGTGTATCTCTTGTCGAGTTCTTGCACGGGGCTGGCGAGCGCGAGTCCGGCAAAAGCAGCCGCCACCGCGAGCGTGGGCTTCATGGTTGCTGGCCCCAAAATAAAAACGGACGTGGAAATATGGAAACAGTGACAAAAGACGCCTGCCTTCGCAAGGGTCAGACTCGAATGGACAATGGTCGAATGGACAATGGTCCAGCCGTCGAGTGGGAGCAGAGAGAAGCTGATATTTATGCATTCCGTGTCATGGCCGTGCCCGGGCTCTCTCTCGTCCACACTCACCTGATCAAGCAAACGCATGCAAACGCAACCCTTTCTTACGTGCAGCCAATATATAACCACATGTAGGATAGGATGGCTGAGCGCCGCCAATCAGCGGCCCTGGTGCCCGTGGGAACACGCCATTGCCGCTCCGCCGAGGACGAATCGGGACCGGAAGCTGCATAAACGAGCCAGACGTGTCCCTCTTTGCCGGCTATTACTCCGAAAGTGGTCCGGCATCTCGCCGCAAACGCCGGGGGCAGCGGCTGCACACCATTGTGCTTTTCGGCGTTGGCTGTTCTACCCTTGCCCCGACAGCTGCCTCGGAAGGTTTGTAGAGTGCATATTCCACGGCAACCAAGGTCCCGATAAAGTCTACGCAGTGAGGGCCGGGAGTCGGAGAAACAGTCAAGCATGGTTCGAGGTTGGCTCTGACCACCGGTCCGGTGCCTCGTCACGACTCACGACTCACAAGTCGCGTCGTGACCGGTCTGGAGTCTGGTGCAACCTCGTCGGAGTCACATTGCACCTGTGCGTTGGACGATGCGTCCACGCTCTGTGGGTGCTGGGGCTACCACGCGAGTTGCATGCTTCTGTTACATCCAGAGGCGTGCCGCCGAGTGTGGACGGGGCCGTAGTGACGGTGCTTGGAGCAGTGAACCGATTCCACTGTGGTAACACCCTTGACACTCAGCGTCCTTGAAGTGCTGGGTTTCCCGAGACTCTTGACGTCCGAGGACTTCTGCCATGCAGCCCTCTCCTGCCTTGGGTCTCGTGATGATGGCCCTTGCACTGTCGTGCGAAACCGAGGCGGCAGAAGCACACTCTTGGGCGCAACTAGGGCGGCTGTGAGAATTGATTAGCACATTAAATCTGGCAGAATCAACGGCCGTACTTGCTGGGGACACTCGGAGAGGAGAATCATGGCTCGACAAAGCAGCAGGAAGCTAGCTGTAAGTTGTCAAATCATAACGGCAACGTGGGATCTGTTGAAATAGAGGATACCCTCCGTACAAGTACATTTTCAGCCCTTGTGTAACTCTACACTACACGTGACTACTCGCACCTCCCAACAGCATCTGAAATGCAGTGGAAAAAGTGTCTCACCTTCCCGTGTCAGTCACTCCAACATACTTCGGCCTTCGCCACCGACACCACGATAAGCCACGCAGGCAAAGCCAGGAGATCTCGATGGCCTACAGAGCCTCGGGTGTCGAGATGATGACCTACGTACTCTGGGTCCTGGCTTCGTAAGCAGAAGCACTCCCGCAGTGGGATCTGGGGGAGCCCAAAGTTTAAGGTTTGTCGGGATTGGATTTCCACCCAGTGAACGACTAATAGTGGCTGCAAGCTGTCTGCCTCCCTCGTTTGCTCGTTTCTAGGAAATCTGCCGCAACCGTAACATTTAGACAAGTCTGCTGATGGCCTCTTCACGTCCACCGGCGGAACTGCAAAGCGGAGCACAATTGCCAGGAGCAAAAGACTGAGTTCTCCACCTTGGGCTACTTCAAGATCACGACGCAATGAATCTACATATAGAGTACAAGAAGACACAAACCCGAGGTGAGCGCCGTGAACTTGGACTGCTAATATTACGACTGGGACGAGGATTTCCGAGTTAAATAGTTACTTGTATATTTTGCCGTATGTTCATTGTCGAATAACTTATATAGTTGGTATAAGGCTTACTCTTGCCTATTTCCTCGGTTACTCATAGTGCATTCGGGAGCAAAGGTATCGAGGCTATACGGCTTATTGGCACGAGAAGAGGGTACGTATGCCTTCTTATGCCCGCTACCACGTGATGCAACCCTCCTTCCCGAGTGCCTTGGGGGCATACGAGCCGCGACGTACTGGCTTAAACAATTGCATGCCTCGTATCGGGCTAGCACTCTACGGCCACAAAGTCGGCGTGCAGAACAGCATGGCTCGGATTCTGTCCGACACATGTCTGCAAGAGAGCGATCCAAAGTCATGACACGGTATCCATCGAGTCGGTGGTCACGACAAGAAACAATGGATCGACCACGTTACGCCCCTCACGCCAAAACTCGGCAATTGCGCTTCCCTTGTACCTGCGTTTCCGGCTTTCAAAAGGCCATGCAGCATCCTGCCTTGCAGGCACATGGGCTGGCATGGATCGTACTGATGATGGGGAAAAGGGTACAGGATGATGTAAGATTGGGGTTCTAGTCAGAATCGTTTGTTTGAGGGGGGTGAGCCAGAGATGCAACCAAGCCACAAGTGAAGGACATCACGGGACGGCGAGGCCCCCAATGTGGCCTTTAGACAACGGCATACGGCGAGTCTCATGGCCTGAGCTTTCCGTCGTTCATCAAAGCTCGATCCTGGCCCAGCTGACGGCCCAGCACACGTATCCAGCTTCCTGGGCCTGGTTCTCCGTCCTCACAGAGGACCGCGTTGCCTTGTTGACTGCGCATCGAGAGACTCCAGAAACGCATCTGGTCCGACCGAGCATGGGGGCTCGTACGACGGAATTGACGTGTGCCCAGTGCCGCAAATTGCAATTTAAATCCGGGCCGCAGCAACGATGCACAAGGCTGGCAAGGCGCAACGGTAGCTGGCCGCGGCTTATGCAACGCGCACGCCGTGTCGGACACATCAGCCCGATCTGGGAGTTTCCGTCTTGTATGGTCTCCTTGGGGACGCGTGCTGGAAGTGTCGGTCCCCCTTTTGTCCAGGCTGCATGAGCTTCAAGGCAGCCGCTTTCTGGCGGCGCCTTGCACGACATCTAGACCACCGCACAGGGTGGTTCGAAACAGACGAGACACGATTTCTACACCTGCAGCAGCTCTGTTTCAACAACAGCCCGACAAGGATCGAGTGTCGATCCCTCTCTCATCGCATACGGGGTGCCGCATGCCACATGGCGAAGGCCGGGTTGCAGCCTCATGTCCGGCCGTCGTTGCTGCGTGTCTTACGACCGCGATAGCAGAAGGAGACGAAGACCTTGTGCGAGATGATAAATAGCTGTTTCGACCCAGACAGCGTTGCCTATTACTCTCCATGTCATGTATTTTTCCTCTAAGCCCGTCGTTTTGGTTGCAACGCCTCTTTCCGTTGCTATCGCTGAATATATCCTGGCCAAAGTCACATCACAACATGTCGAGCCAGTCGAGCCAGTCCATCTCGTCTGTCGTTGTCGAGCTCGGGAGCAGCTGCGGCTCTGAGACCAGCCAGCTTGTGCAGCAAAGTACACACTACACGTAAGTCACTTCTGAAAACCTTGGTCAATTCTTTCGTTTGCTCGCAGCCTTTTTTCCTTTCGGAGCCGTTTCAGACCGTATAACGCTCTGCAGCACGGGCGCTTTGAGACTCGGCATGCTTCCTGTTCTCTTCGGTTCCTAAATTGCCGCTTTATACCCGCATGTCATATATCTTGGCGTGCGCTGCCCTCCTGTTTGATTTTCCATTTCTTGCCATGGCGCTTCGGCGTAGCTCTCTACTGTCGGGCAACGCGGCTTCTCATGCTGTTTTACAGGTCGAATTCGAGCCCTTGCCACCCGCTGGATCAAGTTCCCAATACAGACCTGGCGTGTCTGGGATACTTTGTCTATGAAATTCGAGAAAGCGAGATGCCCATCAGTGAGCGGCTCGTCAAGAGGCAATTTGAGTAGGTCATTGTTCTTGTACGGCATCAGCTTGGGGGAGCTCGGAGCATGTATGATATTCGAAAACGGGAGACAAGGCCGAGTGATTCCATGTTCATTTTCCAAATTATGTGGTTGTATCCCTTGGGTTTAATCGTACAGCAAAGGGGCAATATTCTCCAGCTTAATTAATTGTGTTGACGTTGTGCTTCTAAATTATCAACTGTAACAAGGGCTAGTCTGTGTGATTAGGCCTCGGAGCAAATAACTTATATTTATATATAATATTATATAGGCTTTAAGGTCTTTAGTTTCTCTATCTAATAGACATAACTCATAAGAGCTTTGTATATAAGATAGTGCCTATAGATATAACTTAACTAGGCAATAAGGGGGGTGGTGCTCTTTATGCCTTATTGCCTTATTGCAGCTAGTCATGTGGTTGAGGCTTTTCCGTGTAACTGACTGGTAAATGTCTGAAACTGCTAGGCTCCAAGTCGGCAGTTTCCAGGCTGGGTTGTCATATCCGTTGCGTTCGAAGTATTCGTGCCGTCTCTGCCACGGGAGAAGCCGAATCACCATGCGGTTTGCTCACAGCCCGGCAAGTCGCCGCAGCCCAGTGTCGATCATCATGGTTACCATGCACCCACGTGTGATTTAGCGTCAATGTCTAGGTTGACATGACAGTCCGGTGGAGTGCGTTAATGTGCGACAGTATGCGTTCGCTCAGGGGCCATGTTCTGTCCAGGTTTCTACAGCCAACACCAACACCACCACCTCGACACTGTCTTGGACTCTTGGCCCCGGCCGGCGGGCCGTCTTACTTGGAGATTTGTGGAGAGGGAGTCCAGCTGATGCTGTGCAGGTGCCGTTCAACTGCCCCGGCCACCCTCCCAAGTCAAGGAGATGAGGAACGGATTGAAACATGACCAACGCTGCAAGCAACGCCAGCGTGTGCCTGAGTGGGCAAACTCAACAGGAGCGGACGAGGGCCTTCGTTTAGAAACACGACAACGGTGGACCTCCGGAGGCGTGCCTGGGATCCTCCTGGGCGCTGACCAGATTGCCGCATTGGATGCCTTGTTCCACGACGACGCGTGGGAGCAACGTGGCTTCCGATTCCCACCCCCGTAGAAACGCTAGGCTACGACATATCGCCATGCATGGTGTTAATGTTTAAATCCGCTCGGTAGTAGGTACTGGACTCCCTGACAAATATCCCCATGTGGCCGAGGCTCTTGGTATCTATTTCTGGTGACCAGGGGCGGCAGGCAATCTGTGTTGCTCCATGGCCTGTTTCATGGTTTCTCGTCCTGGGGTCTCGACGTCTCTGGGCCTTGTTTCTTGCTCCTCTGTACGGACATCCTATTGTGCCTTGCTGCAAAACGATGCGGCCTCTTGTCCAACACTTCCTCCCGGCTAGAACAGTCCATCGTTGATTTGCAGCCTCGAGATTCGGCCTTGTCCCCAAGGTTTGAGTCGGATAAGTTCACTCTACTGACTAGGCATGCGTTCACTCGTCATCGCCGCCAGCCCATTCCACATAGAGGTCGGAATTCTCGCATCGAAGCTCAAAGTCCCTTCCTCTCTGGCCAGCCGATTCTTCATCATTAATTCAACCGCTCCCTCCTCGTGCTTGTTCAGCTTGGCCTTGGCCACAATCGTGGTCTAATTCGTTGCATCCTCGCAATCGAGCCAGACCAAAGTCAATCAGGAACACCCTGTAACAACCGCTGCCGTCACGCCGGATAAAAAAAAATTGTCAGGTCGAACATCTCGGTCAAGGATGCCACGGTTGCCGACCACCTGGACGACACCGATGGCTTAATTGACAATATCTTGCCACTCAGGTTTGGGTGCGCGATGTTGAAACCTTGAATATAGAGAAACCGTCCATGTACTGAAGCAGGATTCCCCTGACGTTGAGCGGTTGTGCGGCATCATCGAGGTGGCCAATTCTGGTCTCTGAGAGCGAGAGGGCTAAATGGACGCGTGCCAAAAGACGAGGCACTCGTTTTTCCTGCATGTCACATGGGGCATCGGACACGGCAGTCTCGGCGTTGGAGAGATTCTGAACTTTCATCAGTCAGGAATGTGTCCATTTGCCCGTCGTCCGGAGTCTGCCAGGTGACTTCCTCAAAATCAAGGAGAGCGTGAAGCTTGCGAAGGAATCAACGCGCTGCGCCTGTTTGGACGGCCTTGCATAATCCCTTTCTGAATCTCTCGTCCACGGGTCGACTCCATGATCACGTCGAAATTGCACCGAGATGCACCTGTCGTAAAGCTTCACAGACTCGCGTTACCCATAGCAATCTTCGCCCACAAGATCCATGATCATGCAACAAGGAAGCGTGCGTGGTGTCCGAAGCTGCCTAATCCGTGCCCGGACAGTCGAGACTGAGCCTGTCTGGCCGTACTCGGGAATAACGCTCGAGTCTGAAACCTGGCTAGCGTGCGTGACAATCAGCCAAAGAAGAGCACGAAGCCATCTCTATCGGCAGAATAAAGCAGGGAGAGTAATGAGTCCGAGAGATCAAAGTACGTGGTGCAATTGCGGTTGACAGGATGGCAGGATGCTGGCGCAGCTGATTATTTATTAGTCAGCATTCACTGGCGAAAGTCACCTGACCTACTTTCGAAGTCCTATATGCACCTCATGATGAGTTTTTCGTCCTATTGCCACTTTTTTTAAGCTCCCTGCGATAAATAGCTTGCCTAAATTTTAGGTGGCCGTGATTTATGGCCCATTTTGGTTGATCCTGGAGCGCCAGATCTTGGGCTAGGCTTAAAAAGTCGGTCTGAATGGCCAATTTCCCCTGGGTGGCAAGACCTTCAACCTGTCAACCGTACCTTGTTTGGCATGAATGCGAGTGATTGCAGTTTGCCTCTTGGTACCTATAGTTGGAAATTGCAGCCGTTAATGGCAACTTGCCCCAGTTTCAAGCACCTACCATGTGCGTCGACGGCACAAGACGAGGACGTCAACGGTGGTTTGCCAACAGTGAACACGCCGTTGGCGCCATTGTGGGAGAACAAGCACACAAGCACACAATGTATGATTCACCATTCACCCCAGGCAAAGCAACTTTTTGCCAAGCTACGTGTGTGTCAATGTCGGTTAAGCCCCTGCCCCTGCCGAGCAGACCCGTCGCCCTTCGGAACGGAGCCGGCGGTCGGTACTAGCGTGGCGAGATTGCAACACGGGACGAGGACCAGGCGTCATAGCAAACGGCGAGAACAATGACAGGGCTACCGTAAAATGCCCATGCTTTCTTGTTTTTCTCTGCCAGTGCGGGCGCCAGACTTTCTCCCGTGGCCGGCCTTTGTGCTCTCCTCTTCCAACCCCCGATCCACCATCTTGACTTGATGGCGTCTGCATCGCAGCCATCTTCCTCTGTTGCCACGTTGTAGGCGCCAGACGCTACATGAAAAGACGCCAGAACAGGGCCCCAGGTTATCGATTTGAGCCGTTACCTTGACCATGTTAGCCGATGGTGCAGCAGCCGTCCCCGACCAGTCCGAGGACATGCCCCGGACATCCGCACCAGAGAGGACATCTGAGAAACAACAAAGCCAAGATGAAGACCCTGCGCCTGATGCTCATGCTCATGCTCATGCTTGTCCTGCAACTGCCTCTCCCCCTGATACCTCGGCGCCGCCCAATGGCGGCTGTTGGGCGTGGATACAAGTCGCTGCGGCGTTCAGCATCTTCTTCAACACCTGGGGCGTCCTCAACACGTTTGGCATCTTCCAGACATACTACGAGGGAGGCGCCCTGTTCCGCGAGTCGTCGTCCAACATTTCGTGGATCGGCTCGATCCAAGCGTACTGCGTCCTGGTCGTGGGTCTCGTCTCGGGTCCAATCTACGACAGGGGCCACCTTCGCCTGCTGGTGCTCACGGGCTCGTCCTTGCTCGTCCTCGGATTCATGATGCTCAGCATATGCCGGACCTTCTGGCAGGCCCTGCTCGCCCAGGGCTTCTGCATCGGCATCGGCGCCGGCTGCCTCTTCGTGCCGTCGCTGGCGCTCCTGCCGACATACTTCGGCACGAGGATCGGCCTGGCCGTGGGCATCGCCGCCTCCGGGTCCTCTCTGGGCGGCGTCGTCTATCCCATCATCTTCTACAAGCTGATTGGCGCAGTCGGCTTCGGCTGGACCGTGAGAGCGATCGGCTTCATCGCGCTCGCGACGCTCGCGGTTCCGCTGTGCTTCGCCAGGATGCGGGTGAAGCCATCCCGGGCCAGGGCCGTGCTGGACTGGTCGGCCTTGACGGACTGGCCCTACGTCTTCTTTGTCGTGAGCACCTTGATCGGGTTCGTGGGCCTCTACGTCGTCTTGTTCTACATTTCGTACTTTGGTGCCGCCACGGGCATCGCCTCGTCGGAAATGTCCTTTTACCTGGTGCCCATCCTCAACGCCGCGTCCATGTTTGGCCGGACGCTGCCCAACGCCGTGTCGGACAAGATAGGCCCGTTTAATTGTGAGTCGAGTTGGCGCCTTCGCCTTGCCGCCTCCGCAGAGACCCCGGCGCGCTGACCAGCTCCCCAAGTGTTTGGCCCGGCCGCCGTCGTCTGTGCCGTCCTGACCTTTTGCCTCGTCGCGGTCGAGAGCCTCGGCGGCGTCGTTGCCATCGCCGCCCTCTACGGCTTCTTCTCGGGCGTCTTTATAGCCATACCGGGGGTTTGCTTTGTGAGACTGACGCGCGATAAGAGCAAGCTCGGCACCCGTATCGGCATGGGATTCGCCGCGTTTGGCTTTGGCGTGCTCGCCGGCGGCCCCGGGGGCGGCCACGTCCTCGGGACGAATCGCGCGCATCTTGACTGGGACTCGGTATGGGTGTACGGGGGCTGTACGATGATGTGCTCTAGTGTCTTGCTCACTGCTCTCCGATTCTGGCTGTCAAAGGGGAGGCTTGTCTTGAAAATATAAACGTCTGGGAAGCGTCACTTTCCCACATCCCACCCACCGTAGCCGAGGAGCACGATCGAACGTTGCTGACGCCTACAAACTTGGTCATGCCCGTTGCGCAGCCAGCAAAGAGATTTGCGGCTGTGCCGGGGCCCGCCTGCGGCCTACATTCCAACAAACCTCCGGCTCTTCCGCAGCCTCTCCATCGTCTGATAAAAAGGGCTTCGGGGGAACCTGGCAACAGGGCTTTGGGCACATCCAACACATCTCTCAATGAGCTTGTGCGCTGGCCGGGACCCTCGTTGCCGCACCTAAGAAGAAACAGTAATAAAAAATCATCCAGAACCATCCCTAGCCATGACGTTCGGGTGGGCGAAATGGCTCGAGGGCGGCCACGTTCTTGTCCTCGCGTCAGATTTAGAATTGAACCCGCCCCAGAGCTACCTGTTAGTCCAGGACTTTCTGATCATTCTGTGTGCCCTCCTCTACTGCTTCGCTATGTATTCTACACCCTGCGCATAAAACGCGACCGGTTCCTCGCCGGACCCGTCGACCTGCTGTAGGTGCACTCGCGGCATCCCGGCATCCATGACACCAACACCAGACCTGCTGACCCGAAGACGGCGTCAGGTTCGGCAACCTCGCCTACGAGCTGTACTATCCATTTGTCATGGCCCGTAGCAAGCTCGAGCTGGCAGGATGTCTCGTCTGGCTCGTCCTGGACCTGAGGTTCGTCTATACCGCAATCAGATATACGTGTCCGCGCGGGAGGCGCCGCGCCGTGGCCCTGCGCTGTGCGCTCTCCACGGCCGTCCTCACTGCCTTGTACCGCGGCCCGGGTCGGCTTTTCCCAGACGACGGCGAGCAAGTCACGGCCTACTAGACAGGCTGGCTGCTGGAGCTGGGAATCGGATGGTGCCAGGTGCTGTATCTGTGGAGGCACGCGCGCACAAAGGGCCAGTAACCTGGAAATATGGTGAGTCGCAAGACTGTGCCGCCGCAGTGACAGGCCCCGGAGCGCTGACGGTGCGACGCAGGGTCGTGAGGTTCTGCGGCGTGCTCTGTGCCATGGCCGTCTTCCTTTGGCGCCATGTCAACGTCCCGCAGAACTGGGCCTATGTGGTGTCGTGGCCGAGCATCCTCTTGCTGGTGTTGAACGTCATTCCGGAGCTTATATATCCCTTTTTATATCGCAGGGTGGAGCGGAAGACGGCGGCTGCAGCGGTGCCCAAAGACAAGACCTACTAGCACGCAGCCCGTGTAAGCAGCCCCGGGGTTTGACGTTGCTGATGATGGAGCGGTGAGGTCCGAAAGCAACTTGTCCTACTTCACGGAACGAGTGCTGGCAAGACTTGTAGAGAGCAGCATATCGGAGCCATGTAATGAGCCAGGGGAAACAAGGCTTGCCAAGTGTTAGACCACGACACGAGGGCAGTGTTGTTTGCGCCCGAGAGGAAGACGACTCGGCTGTCCTATTTGCGCGCTTAGCTTGCTCACAACATGGCTTTCTCGCAGGTCTATGCAGAGCATGGAGAGTAGAAGAGCTAGACCGTGGCACTTGCTCATTTTTTGGCCAAAGCGACTGCTGCATCGTTTCATGCAGGTGACATCTGGTCAACCGAGCTTTTCGTCATGAACGGCGAATAGCCGTACAGCCACGAATTCAAGGCCTTGGGATGACATGCCCCTTCTGCTGCCCAAGGCATCATGACTCTGTCTTGTCAGGGTTAGATGGGCATGACTCAGGGGCCAAGCACGCGACAAAACTGCGAAATATTTTGAATTTCCAATTTGTCTTCTTACCTCATGGCACTGCGTCTGCCTAGGAGAATTTTCCCAAGCCGTTCTAGTGTCTCTCGTACGTCGTGGGATCCCGTCACGATGCTAGACGCGACCCGTAGGTCAGGAAATGGTTTTTCATGCAGGGACGAGGGGGACATGACTACATGTATATTCCAACAGCCCAAAGGCTTGTCAGCACATTAGCAAGGAGGAACGATGTCACCGCTATACAAGCTGAACACCCTTTGTACGGCGGCAATATTAACGACATTTTTGTCCGCGGGGGCTCCGCGGCTGTCGAACATGTAGTCGTCTTGGTAGAGTCCTCTTCCCTCGGATGCTCAGGCTCATAGATACATTGGCCTGGATGGTGACATGCCGTCACATGACGGGACTGGTTTTCCTCCACGCAACGCCATACTTGGAGTCTCGGCATCCGACGTACAAAATGTGTGAGCCCGCGGGAGTTGGGCAAAGGCGCTTAGCCACTTGCGCCCGCAATGGCGTCCAGCCTCGTCGAGCTGGCTCAATGTTTGAAGCCATCTACTGAAAACAGTGGCGCCGGTCGGCAGCATGAAGCGGACCGCTGGGCGCACCAACTATCCGCTCGTCCAGCCCTACGCTGCCGCCATTGACTGCCAGGAGCCACGGCGCATCGGGCTGCCCTTCGGTGCCAAGACTCGGCATCTCGAGGCTTCTTTGTGCGTGTTTGCCAAAGCCGGTGGCTGGCCTGCTCGAACAGTGACGGCGGCCGGGCTGCCTCGCGCTGAGAAGTGAGGGCCGCATGTATAAAAAACGTGCCATCACTCGGACACTCTGGCTCAGCAAAAGGTGCCATACACACTTGGCACAGTCGAGTCGCTTGGCACGCCGTCCCTACCAGACTCGGTCGATACACGCTCAGGATGTACGCTCGACACATGGTCGGACTTGGCTCCGTGCTCGTCGCGGCCGCGGCCGTGATCCGGGTCGACGTCGGCAGCAACGGTGCCTTCACGTTCACCCCCGACACCATCAAGGCGAATGTTGGGGACACGCTCGATTTCCACTTTCACCCGCTCAACCACAGCGTCGTCATGGGCGACTTTGGCAACCCGTGTGCGCCTGCCAAGACGGGAGGCTTCTTCTCGGGGTTTCTGCCCGTCTCCTCCGGCCAGGCTGTGAGTACCAAGTCGTCTGCGCTCTGCGCGTGCGCGAACTCGCCATCGATGGGCCGGGACTGACTGCGGACAGACGCACTCTTTCCAAGTAAAGGTCAACTCGACGGACCCCGTCTTCTTTTACTGTGCGCAAACCATTCTCGAGCATTGCAGGAATGGCATGGCGGGAGTCGTCAACCCGTCGTCATCCCAGACGCTCGGCGCCTACAAGAACGCAGCCAAGTCTGTGGGCACGGCAAGCCATCCTGCAAGTGTGTTTGGCGGTACGTTGGTTTCAACGCCTGGGCCGACGTCTGCTTCGGCTAGTCCCAGCCCGGCAAGCACCGGGGGCGGCGCCTATGCAGGAGATGCCGCTCCGGCCGCGTCCGGTGCGGTTGCTGCTTTGGCCTTGGCCGTGGCCGCTTTTCTTGTTTGAAATGGCACCGGGGTCGTGATTGTAGTGCCTGGTCATGTCTTGTCGCGCAATTTCGAGCATCGTGGGCACGCCGCGCTGTTGGGTGGTCCTTGTTGGAGTAGCAACTCGTTCATTACGCGAATAAGAGGTTACAAGGCAGTTTGCAGATAAATTTACATGTCTAGTCGCCGCTATTATATAAGTCACCACAGAACCATGCTTGTATAGTTATTAAAGCAGCAGCAGCACGCCTGGCCAGCAATTGCTGACGACGGCCGCGTGGTCAAATTGATCCTCGTCTCATGGGCAGTCCTCCAAGATGAGTCCGGCTGCTCTCTGCGCGACCCCGTACAAGATTGACATGATGTGTGCGGTGCTCTGGATCGGGAGGACACCGGCGTCAACTACCCGGAGGTTCCTGGTCCCGTACACCCTACAAGCTTGTTAGCCACGTCGCTCACTTATGTCGGTCGAGGTGGGTGTACCGTAGCCGTGAGTCTACCACCCCCCCGAGGTGCCTCGGCATCATCGCTGTTGTCCCAACCCAGTGGGAGGCCCCTCCGCCCGTCCTCTTCAACCATTCGAGATAGTCCGTGTCCGTGCCGTTGGGACCAATCTTGGGGTTATAGTAGGCGTCCTCAACGTATCCCTGGAATGGTTTAGTGGTCCAGACTGCCCGTGACATCCGTGCCACCGCAACCGCGACTTGCTGGTCAAACTGGTCTGCGAGGAAACGCGGCACAATGACGGGAAATTCGAATGGACTTGCAGACTTGACGTGCACATGGCCTCTCGACAGGGGCAATGAAGGCCAGGAGATGGCACTAAAGACGGTTGGATAGGTCTCGGCCACGATCTCGGCAACCGGTTCTAGGGATGCTTAGTACACATGCTGGTCTGAATAGAAAAAAAAAGAAGACACTTGCGTCCTGATTCGACCATCAACTGTATGGTGGCATTGAGAATTCCCTCAGCGCCTGCAGTGTTGACTGCCGCGCCGGCGTTGACAAGGGCCTCGGCTCGAGACGCGAGGCTTGCCGATGATGTCAAGGATTCCGCGACAGAAGAAGCACCTAACGGTGATCAGTGCAGGGCGCCAAATATCGAAAACAAAGGCCGACTCACTGGTAGCCCATATCTCGTTGATGTTGACCAAAGATATCTCCGGACCGAATACACTGGGGCCACCTACAAGGGAAGTGTCGTTGTGAAGCTTCTTTGGCATGAGAGCACGCGTTTCTACTCCAGGTTTGTCCTAGGCACCGTGTTAACCGCCAACTCTTGCTTTCCCCCCCCTTCTTCTCATCACTCGCCACTGCCACTTACATTCAGGTTCGCACCAACGCCGGGGAGGTCGACCAGCTGTTCAATTTTGGCAGCTGCCAGGATTCTCGAATCACCCAGCCCAGAGCGCTCCAAGATGGGTGGCGTAGCCAATGTTCCGGCAGCGAGGATGACGGATCGCCTCGCCTTGACGGCGTAGACTGGTCCTTGATTCTTGGTCAAGGTGCTTACAAAAACAACTCCAGTTGCCTTGAGGTCCTCGTCAAAGGTCACTTTGGCGACGGTGTGGTTCGCAAGTACCGTGAGGGCGCTCCGTTGCTCACCCGGCGCCCAGAGAAGGGCGTCTGCAGCCGAAGACCGCACGTGTTTGCCTGTCGCTGGATCATACCACATAGTCCAGGAAGTGGATGCCGAGACAACCGAAGTGCGATTCGAGAGGTCATTTCCGACCTGGAGGCCTGAGAACACGAGCGGCAGGCTGTCTTTATAAAGCTGCACAGCCTTTGGGATACGCATGGGCGTCTAGATAATTGTAAGTCGACCCAAACATCCACGTTGCCCACGGCAGCCTCACAGGAAAAGAGGTGTTGACTTGTCCGTCGTGACCGTGCACGTCTGGGTCAAGGCCAGCACCTTGGGCGATCTGGGCTTTTGTTGGAGGCATGTTGCGTTCTATTGCCGCCATGTGCTTTGAAGCCAGGACTTGGTTACCGAATCACGTCTCAGAAACTACGACGACGCTTACCGGCTCAAGACTTTCCCAATTCCAACCCGGGTTACCCAGCGCTTCCAGTTGATCGACTTCAGCTTTGGTTGGTCTGATCCACACCATTCCGTTGACTGCGTCCAGTTAGATGACCACCGTCTCGGTAGTTTGGCTAGACCTACTGGATGTTGATCCGCCAATACACGCCCCAGCGTCAATCGTAGAGTCGAGTTTGTTGCCGGCATCGTCATGTCTGGGATAGGCCCAATTGCAGAACACAGGCGGGTATGGCCGATCTTGCGCAGAAAACACTGCTGGATTCCATGAGCCATCTGGGCCAGCTTCAATCACAAGCACGGAATGACCTTGACGGCTGAGCTATAGCATCGTTGTCACGAATCAGGCAACCTCAGCTGGGTTACGTCCGGCACGGGAAGCAACGTACCTTGTTCGCCACCGTCAGTCCGGAGAGGCCGGCGCCGGCAATCACAAAGTCAAACGTCTTGTCGGAAGCCAGGGCAGCATCGTCCGTCACGATGGTCGCCCCTACAGCAGAGGCCAACGCTCCCACGCAAACAACCAGCCACCGCATGGTTGCTAAATATTCCGTAGAGTGGACGGCTCCTCAGCTTTGACTGGGCAGAAGGGTGGCAAACTTCAAGTATTGCCTGGAGTGTGCGAAGGCGCTGCTTTTTGACCTGCTGCAGAGCAGCCCGTTATGTGTTCTTAAATTTTATGACATCACATATGGACTGATTACTGGCACACCTGGAGTGAAGGGGTGCAACTGCGACAAGGGTTGTCGTAACAGGGCTTGGAGCAATAAACTCTATTCAACAACGGTGCTCCGTAACCTCCCTCGGTATCACTCGTTATTGGTGCCCCGCAGGACCGTCTTGCCCAAAATCGTCTATTTATGCGTCTCATAATATAGCCAGGCCCCTGCAACCTCGATTTGTTGGGAACAATGTGCGGCATAGTTCCATTTCATAGCCAAAGGGCATCCACAAATAGTCGAGCTGCCGCGCGGGACAATTATAAGTACTCCAGTTAGCATGAGGGCTTCGAATACGTGTATGCGGTGAGAACTGTGAAGCCACAGAGTAGCGTTGGGGTTAGGGTTCTCCTTTGACACCACAGCAGAGCCAGGTCTTGGCAGACAACGACTCGATACCTCTTTAAATCTCGATAGATGCCATCTCTAGATGGTCGTGGTCTCGTGTTAAATGAGATTAATGGAGAAGTGGAGCGTAATATATCCTCCCCCTAAATTGTCTAAGGGAATTGCTACACGGGCATGACACTTTGGCTACACGGGCATGACTCTTACACGGGCATGACTTTTACCACTTCTGATTGGTCGCATTGTCTCTGTTAACGACGCTGGATTCTGCCACCTCAGCCGCAAGTACCTGGGCCATTTTAACCTTGCTTCTGTGTAAATTACTTCATTTCGGCTAAGCTACTACGCAGCAACCCAGTGGTCGCGCAGTCGGGGCGACCCCCTCGAGCTTGCTTTCTTCATTTTCGTAGCTTTTAATAAACCATAATACGGCACCCTATGCTGTAGAGATAGCGACCAATTCTTTCACTACAATCTTGTTCTCTTCTCAAGACGTCAATGTCTTTGCCTCGCACACCTCCTCGCAGGTCGCGGAGCCCTAGTCCCAGTGATCAATCACAAAGAGGAAAGCGACACAAATCCAGTCGGCGACGCAGATCTAGTCCTTCCACAGTTGAAGACCGACCACAATCCGCGAGTAGCTCTGCTACGAGTATCGGTCAGTTCTACGGCCTCGGGGACGAAAATGCACTCGATAACCTGTTCGCCTCTTTCCCGCAAACACTTTCAAGTCTCCCACACCCCCATGGTTCACAGGGCCGCCATGAGCCTGCATGGGGCCTTCGATCTGACTATGAGATATATCTTCAAAATGACTTCTTCCGTGGAAAAAGATGGAGCCAGCGAGTCAGAGCGCTTATACCAGGCCCAGAATTTGATCCATTCGCCTCTGAACCTCCCGAATCACCCCCATCCGCCCAGCATCTCCCAACAAGGACAAGAGCCGAGTTCGAGTCCGCAATGCGCATAGTACGAGAGGTTACCGGCGAAGGTCGAAGGCTAACTGTAGACCTTGCTCGATCATACGAACGTGTACAAGCTTGGCGAGAGAGATGGGGATGGTCACCATTAAGTTTCGAAGCATATGACTCTCCTCCACCGTACTCTCCACCTCGTAGGTCACCCACACAACCTCCTCGAATATCACCGACGCCCGAAAATATTAGTTCCTCGCCTATGCGACAGTCTCTATCTCCCGCCCCGGAGCCAATTCCGAACCCAATAATCCCTGGCGACCCAGCGCCCTCGGCCGAAGTTCTTTTTAAAACAACCAACGCATTTGCAAAGGAGAACGGATTTGGTATTATTCGGCGGAATAAATATTCCTATAAGGGACGGTTGATTAGGTACTCCATTCAATGCGACCGGTTTGGACAATCTCGGGCCTCGGGGGGTTCTGGTCTTCGAACCCGAAGGTCTCGGAAGTGTGATTGCAAATGGATGATAATTGCTGAAGCCCTAGAGGAAGGCAAGTGGCTTCTTCGACAACATAGAGACCCGAAACATCACCAGCATAACCATGAACGGAGTATTACGCCATCTGCGCATGTTTCCCACCGCCGCCTTACTACACCAGTTAAAGCAACCATCGAGTCAGCAAGCCGTCGCGCGGGTATTCGAGCCAGTGATGTAGCTGCTATGGTTGAGGAGCAATTCCCCGATACAACACTCCTGCGGAAGGATATCTATAATGCCCGTTCGTTCATTAACCGAGAGAAGCTAAATGGCTATACACCTACTGCGGCATTGATCAAACTCTTTGATGAGAAGAAGATCCCATACATCGCGAAATGGGCCGATGATGATCCAGATAGACTGCTTGGTCTTGTCTGGACCTTTCCGTACTGTCTACAGATGTGGAAGCGCTTCCCCGAGGTTATTAGCTTTGATAACACATATAACACTAATCGCTTCAAGCTTCCTTTATTCCAGGCTACTGGCCAAACCTGTCTTGGAACTGTGTTCAATGCTGCATTTGGCTTAATAGATAACGAGAGGAGGGAGGGGTTCCAATTCCTTGCAGAGAGTGTTCGCAAGCTCATTACAAAACACTCACTCAGGGAACCAGATGTCATCATCACAGACTTCGACAAGGCTATGAAAGCTGCCGTTAATGATCAGTTTCCAAATGCACAGCAACAGCTTTGTATTCATCATATCCTTTCAAACGTTTTGCTTAAATCGAAGACTAGGTGGACGGGCCAACGTGAGGACAGTACTACTAGCCCTAGCGCTAGTGACAGTGAAGACATTCCCTCACAGGCGGATGGCGGGTTGAGCACTACAGATAAGCATCTGATCGAAGATCGGTCGAGTAGTGATAAGATTCCTCATACTTACCAAGGCGTTGTTTTAATGTGGAAAAAGGTTCTCTATGCCGAGACTGAGGAAGCGTTTGAGCAGGCATGGAGAGATCTTTGTAAAGAGTTCGACGACCAACGAGCGATCTTACAATACCTCTACTCGACTTATATGCCTGTTAGTGCTCAATGGGCACGTTGCTTTATCCGTCGTTATCGTAACTTCGGAATCCGAGTTACGTCCGGCACAGAAGCAAGCAACAATAATATCAAAAGCTATCTATTAAATGGCATGAGCCACCTCTACCGACTCGTCGAGGCAATGCAGGATATGATACATGACCAAGAACGTGCCTTTAAGGATGCCTGTGGACAGGATGATGTCCTGACTGCTCCACAATACCTAGGTTCGATGGGAAACTATCTTGGTGAACTACGAACAACCATGTCATCGAAAGGACTTGGGTTAATCAACAAGCAATACTGTATTGCTCGCAAATTTCTGCCGACGGGGAAGAATCCCTTCCCCGACTCTATTGGACTTTGCGACGACGACTGTACGGTCTCTATTGAGCTGGGAATCCCATGCTATCATAAAGTCTACGCAAAGCTAGATTCTGACACACGTTTCACTAAATGGGAGGTCCACCCACGCTGGCGACTACGGGAATCGGCATCTCAAGATCCATACCGACGAATTCTTGACCCGAAAGTTGCCACTGCACTACGTGGAAGGCCAAAGAATACAGCGCAGGTTATCCCAGAAAGCCTAGCTATTACATCAAGTAGCCGATCTGATAATCAACCAAGTGGGCGACGAGGTCGACCGCCAGGAAGTCTCAATAAGCCAACTCTTGCTAGGAGAGTGCATAAAGCTACTCGAGAAACCATCACACAAACTGGTGGCCAAATTGGCATCTCAGCCCAGCAAGGGCCAGGTAGACCTTCTAAAGTCCTAAATGCTGGGAATACGACAGGCGTGCGGTACAGTGGACGGAGGACGCAACGAAACATTCGCAGGACAAGGAGTCAATGGGAACTGGCTAAGAGTGATGACGAAGATCCAGATTGTATCGTTGTGAGGCAATAAATTAAGTAGACCACATCACGTCTTTTGCCAGTATTTGACAGTTACTGGCTAACAGTACAAGGACGGTAGTTTAATCCGAAATGCAGGCTTGCAAGATAGCAGAAGACCAATCGCGCCCACAACGATAAGTGACTGCAATTCATGGTGATGTAGGAGCTTGTTAGTGAAGTTGGCTACACCGCCTTTCCGAGGAAGTATCTGTGGGGCCAAGAAAGTATGCGACCAATCAGAAGTGGTAAAAGTCATGCCCGTGTAAGAGTCATGCCCGTGTAGCCAAAGTGTCATGCCCGTGTAGCAATTCCCTTGTCTAAACTTCGTCCGCAAAAGACTCATGTCAACTAAGCTTCTTTATAAAATTATTATTTATGTCCTTAGAACAGAGTCTGCAGCTCTCTTCTCAATATCAAAGAACTTCCTTTCATTTAAATTTAGCTTCTAGCTATATTTAGTTATAACAACCAACGTTCTCACAGGCAGCAATTACCCCCAGCTGTGCGACTTCAGTCTACAGAGGCGTTATCCGACATCCATGTGGGCATAAAGCAATATATTTGCCTTGGCATTCCGCCTCTCCCCCAACCACAGTATCGTCGCAAATTACAATCAGGGCTCGAGAAGTTCAACCAGACAACGTACAATACTGCTCGTCGGTGTTCAGACGAATACAGGATATTCATGAAATCAAGGTGCGCCGGGTCCATTTGGCGTCATATGGCCTAGATACGCGCCGCACGACCCCAGCCCTCACTTCGCCGAGTCCATAGCCCCTATTCAGCTCCTCTGCAGAAACAGTCTCCCGCCCACCTCCAGTGAAGTAGATCGAGAGGCTCCGGCATACGCGTGGCCCTAGGCCGCAGTGAGGACAGTTCCATCCCAACCATCCCGTTCCAAGACGGCTGTTGGCGCTGAGCGCGTACCTTGGAGCACAGAGGTTCATGAAAAGCCTGGTTCCGTCCACCAGTCGAAGCATCGCAAACAAGGCTCATTCCAGTTGCGCCCAGCGCAACAGAGCGCACCACACATCTCCTCGACCACTTGGACGCCGTCTAGATGTGATTGTACACACATCCAATAGTTTTATTTCCCGGTCGTGTAGTCATGGCGGTATGATGCAGCGTCATTCAACACAATCTGAAGGCTGAGGTAAGGCAACGCATCCTCGCGGGGGAATAACTCGTCCTTGATCCTTCCGCCATGACAAGCTGTATGCTATGTCCCGGCGAGTAACTGTTCATTTGACCATTGGTATTTACTGAGATTTTTGGCGTGTGAAGGGATAGTTGAAAACTGAAGGCGGATAAAGCCGGCACCTGCGCATATATAACTATATACATATCTATATATTCTCGTGGGGAGCCAAGGGATGGGCGACTAATAGGGGCCGCAATGTAATAAACCACCGTGTCTTGCAGGGGAAGTCAGTGCTAAGATTCCGGGTGGCTTCTCATCTCATAAAGCAGTCCAATGCTTTCAGGCCAGTGGTTGGGTGTGTCCGTAGCGATACCAGTTGTTAATGTAACGGTTCAAGCTGAGTGTATCGACAACTGGCTAGACGATTACTACGAGTATACAGGCCGCGAAGGCGGCCTCAGCCCGTCACAGTTGAAAGCCGATGAGTATTACGGCGTTTGCCCACTTTCCTTTTCTTGCAACTGCTCATTGAAACCTTGATGCTCACCATTCCCCGCTAATAAACGTCGCAGAGTCCATCATAGCGAAGCTATATCGACTCTCGTCTTGGAAAGTTGGAGAACTAAATTTCTCCTCAAGGTCCAAGTTGGCCGGATTCGTTTAAGGCCTATATCAGGGGGCCGCAAACCTATTGCAGAAAGACCGTGGAATCTGTGACGTACGCTCCTCATCTCGCACATCTGGGTAGTAATTCAGGATACGTGGTCTTCGATTGACAGTCAAGACAAATCACGATTCTGTTCAAGTTATATCACGACATACCCATTATGCATCACTTATCGAGCCAGATGGTGTTAGGTGGGGCTTGTCATACCTGTCAGAATTGGGTGGCGATGCCGTGAACGGGGTACTACAGCGATTGATACGGTCGTCGGATAGTGTTAAGCCCCCCATCGATTGTGCTTGGATCTTGTCGGCCATTAGGCGGTGCCTGAGTTGCACTTGCGGTACTGGCCACGTCGAGGTGGCACAGCAGGCCTTGAGAAATGTCTTTTGGAATCTGGCATTTCCAGGTTACATGGTGGCATCTACACATTGGAGATACGCAAGCACCAGATGGTGTGGACAAATGTCTACCGACAATATGTGGAATGCCCGTCCAGGCAGCAGCTCCTTGTTCGACGCGGGTGTGGAAGTGTGTAGATGTTGACGGCCTGGCACGTTGGACCGAGATTTCGGATTGAGGCGGACCGCGTCTCGGCCCTCAAGCGTGCTGGACGTGGGCAACTCGATAAGGCTTGCGTCTGAGCTGCGTCAGCGTGTGTTCCTTGAGGCAGCGGCGTACGAGGCCATTGGACACCGAGTTGACGGCTAGGATGGAGTACTTGGCCGTGTGTGCCTTTTGTATGTGGGAACATGGTCCATGCCGTACTCCCGAGAGCTCGTGCGATCAGTTTACGCTCAGGGTGACGGACAGATGCCGGGGGGCAAGGGTATAATATAGGTGTTGGCAAAGTGGGAAAGCAATAACTACCCGGTCAGTATTATGTTGTGGTCGTTCGCTAAGGCTCTAGACCACGACGCGAGTTGAGGCATTTACCCTACAACAAGATCGCCGTTCTGAGATGAATCTTGACTGGTTGACTGGAGCAATCGGGCGGAGATGTGGTCTGTCTGTCTGGAGTAGTTGTTCGTTTGCCTCACTCCGTTCGGTGTTTCCTCCTTTTTTGTTTTTTTCTGTTGACAGATAGGACGGCAGGACTCACAGTGCTTGACAAATTGCAATGAAGCAAGACATACAACTGCGTGAAAACATGCACGGCTCTGGGTTTCCTCTCACTTTCATGCCCCAGGAACCAAGTCCGCAGCCTCCTTTAGAACTGACTCCTCCGATCCGTGACAGCTTCACCAGAGATCCGCCTTCCACCGGAGACAGGATAGTGGTATGTCCTGCATACAAGGCAAAGTATCTAATATATTGAACAATATTTAGGCGCTGTAGAGAACTATGAAATAGATGCCGCGCTCAAAACCGAATAGGTGGCTACCTGTAAAGAGCCTGTTGTTGCTGTGTATTTTGTGCCTTGCGGAATCCCGTTCAGGCGAATAACGTGCTAAGCTAAGAATCGTTATCAAGTTGATCAATACCACACCTGGTACCCTAATTAAGACCTATCTGCCCCATGGAATCCCTGATCTCCCCAGATCCCGGGCCGTTTGAGTAGGGTTAAATGCTGCGCCGCCAAGATGTAGTGTCCCCGTAATAGCTCTCATCCAGCATTTCCAGCTTTTCTGGCGGCTAAACTCTCAGGGTCTGTCTTCACATGTCCTACGAAATTTTGAGCATTGAGTCGGTTGGCGAATCTCGAGAATCCTAAATTCCGCCTAAACATAACTACTAACTTGAGAAGGTCTTACTACATCTTTGCTGTCATTCTAATTAACCGTTATAAAGCCTTCATGATCGCCTGTAATTTTGTTGGTTTGCGCAAAAAAGTAGAGCATCCCTTCTGTTAGCTGCAAGAGCACCTATCTTCCCCGCGTTACTCCGTATAGTTAGTATGTTATCATTCCAGGGCTGTTGCCCTACCCCACCAACGACCCACCACCCTGGGCCTTTCAATTCTCCTGGTAATTTAAACTTCAAGGATTATCAACGATAGAATCTTATGCCTCCGGAACACGATTTTCCTTCTCTGAACAGTATGACAACACCTCACACGCCAACAATGCCTACAGTCATCCACCTCAGGGCTGAAACTAAGCCATTCGAGCGTCGTTCGCCGAGTACGTGGCCACCTCGCACTAGTTTTGACGTCCGTCGGATCATGTCTCTGACCAGTAGTGTAGTGTCGCCCGAAACAGCCAAGGCTCTCATTCAAGCCGGCTACCTCGTCCGTGTCGAACGATCTCGCGAACGCATATACAACGATGACGAGTTTGAAGCTGTTGGTGCAGAAATGGTGTCTGCCGGATCATGGCTGAATGCCCCACGCGAAGACATCATCCTAGGTCTCAAGGAGCTGCCCGAAGATGATATCCCTTTACCTCATACATATATCCATTTCCAGCATATTTTCAAGAAACAACATGGTTGGGCCCGTTCACTCTCTCGCTTTGCGCGAGGTGGTGGTACGCTGTATGATCTTGAGTTCCTGACCGATGAAGCTGGACGTCGTGTGGCTGCTTTTGGCTATTGGGCGGGATATGCTGGCGCTGCTCTGGCCCTGTTGTCCTGGGCCCATCAAGTCTTACACCCAGGCGTCACCCAAGGCCCGGTATCTCTTTTCGAAAGTGTCCCGGCCCTGGTTCAACATGTCAAATCTGCCATCGAACCCGCGATTCGTACCAACAGCGGTCAAACTCCCCGCTCTGTGGTTGTTGGTGCCCTTGGACGATGTGGCAAAGGGGCCGTGGACTTTTTCCTCGCGGCTGGATTTTCCCAAGACACAATCCTCCAGATGGACATGGCTGAGACTGCTCGTGGTGGCCCGTTTCCGGAGATCGCTGCCTCGGACATATTCATCAACTGTGTCTATCTCGGTCCTACTCCCACTCCTCCTTTCGTCACCTTGGAATCTCTTTCGGCACCAGAGAGGCGACTGCGAGTCATCTGCGACGTGAGCTGTGACCCCAACAGTGAAAACAATCCTGTCCCCGTGTATTCTGGCTGGAGCTCTTTCGACAAACCCACGATTCCCCCTTCTAAAGACCTGGATGGACCAGAACTCAGAGTCATTGCCATCGACCACCTCCCGACTCTGATACCCCGAGAGTCCAGCGATGAATACTCCTCTTTGCTGTTACCAAGTTTGCTGACCTTGGAACGCCGGGAAAACGAAGGCGTTTGGAAGAGGGCGGAGCAAACCTACAAAGACAGGGTGGCGGAGTTGCCACAGTCCGACCACGATAAGCCTTGAAGGTATCCATTTAGCTAGCAAACATGTCATTCTGGCAGTTGCTGGTGTCCTGCCTTTACGAATACGCCCTCGAGCCGGAAGTGCTCTCGTGCCCCCTGTGATGACCGTCAGCGATGATAATTCTAATATCGGCTCACGCCATGGATTCCCAGAGGCCACGGCCAGGGCCACCATTTGTCGGCGTTTTCCCCTCAGCCACGACTGCATCGGATAATTCGCTGCCACGAGATATAGGGGGTGTTGACACAACTAGAACGTGGTCCGTGGGCTACGCCTTTTTTAGTTTGACAACAACACGTGGCATGAAGTCCGAAGATACGGCATGCAGCCCCAGACAGCTAGCTTCCAGCGAGACAGGACGGGCAGGATCCGTTCCTTCAATCACAAGTTCAAAACTTCGCTTCCTAGGTTCGGCGGGTTTGCATAAGATGTTGCAAATCTATCGCACACAAGTGGGCACTTTCAACTAGATTGTATCGGGCTGGTCACAAGGATCGGGGCTGGGAGCACAAACTCGTATTTATATATAATATTCTATAGTCTCAAAGGTCCTTGGTTCTCCAATCTGACGGGCCCGACCAACGAGGGCTATATATAAGTCGGTGCCTATGTGTAACCCGACTAGCTGAGTGAGGCACCAGGGGTTCAAGACGCTTTGTGTATTTTTGGAACCTAATTCTGAGCTCAAAAGAGGGGATCGAGTGCGCCATAGTAAGACCTTGTACGTGTAGTCTACATTCTGGAACTTGGAATGTCACCAAAAATAAGGTGTGAACAAAAATAAGGTGAGAATTATGCTGTAAAAATTAGCTGATGCACGACTGTGAGTTGTTCTTAAATACTGCCTGGAATTATAAATTATTCTATAATTAGATTTACGACCCTAACGCCGCGTGAATTGCTTGGGGCGTAGGAATTTTTGCTTAGTGCGCAGAATTCCCTACTACGCTCTAGTTTTTATGCAGCAAGCTCTGCTGCTACACTCTATAGTATATTCTTAGTATAAATATATAGCAGTAAAATGCTCTTAATTAATTAAAAAGGTGCTTATATAATTTATATAAATTTCTTAATAGTATTATACTAGTAAGCTCTAAATTGCTTAAAAACGTAATTTCTAGTGTTTTTACTTAATATATTTACTATTAAGCTAGATTTACTAGTTATTCTAGCTACTTAATTACTTATTTAGTTATATTTATTAGCTATAATAGTAGTAATAGTATTATAGAAATAAATTCCTTAATTTATAGAGAGCTTTATCTTTTAATTAGTCTTCTTTCTATATTATTTATATTATAATTTAATTAATATAATAATAGCAGTAGCTGCTGCTAGTAGTATTAATTTCTTATAGTAGTTTTAATTTTAGCTTATATATACTCTCTTTAAATACTTAGTACTAAAGGCCTTTAAGCGCTTTATTAAGACATTTAACTTAGTTATTAGCTACTATTTTAGCTTATAAATTAGTATTAATTATTTTTTCTATTTATTATAGTTTTCTACTAGTAAGTTAAGATAGAGGCTAAATTATAAATATAAAGATATAAGTTATTAAAGCTTTAGATATTAAAGTTAGCTATAATTTCTATAATAATAAGCAGAAAACTTAAGTAAGTATTTACTAAGAGCTTTTATAGCTATTAGTAGTAATTAATTTTATTCTTTTATAGTAGCTTAATAATATTTTTCTTTAATAAAATATAATATATATAAAAGAGACTATATACTTAGTAAAATAATTTATATAATATTATAAGTTTTGCATTCTAGCTTTATAAGCTTAAATAAACTTATATTACTTAATTAAAAGGTTAATAGCTTAATAAAATATTTATATAGGCAGCTTACTAAGCTATTCTTTATAATTAATTAGATATTATTACTTAACTTTATTATCTACTATTATTATATAATAATTATAGCTTTAAGTCTTAAGTTTTTAATTAATTCTATTTATAAGCAATAGAAAGTTACTAGTCTTTATAAATAAGTATATTTTTAGAGCTCTATAAAAAACCTCTATAAAACTATTTGCTCTTTTGCTAAAATTTTAATATATCTTTATAAAATAATAAGCTTACTATTACTTAACTTTAAGATATATCTCTTTTATATAGTAGAGAATTATAAATTACTATAACTTATATATATTAATTATCTAGATCTAGATAAATTAAAAATTATTAATTATATTTAAGAAGAGTAGTATTTAAAATACTAAGAAAGCTTTTATTAAGTTATTATTAAAAGCTTTAGCTTTTAACTTATTATATTTATTATTAGTAGCTTTAATTTATTTCTTATAAAAGTTATTTTTAATATTTAATAAAATATACTAAATATAAATCTACTACTATATCTTAAGCTAAATAACTTTAAGAGTATTTTTTAGTGCTTTTTTAAAGTCTATTATAACAACTTTAGAAGTAGAGATTTAAAGCTTAATATAAATTTCTTTTAATATAGCTAGTATTTAGTAATAACTCTTTTCTCTTTTAGTTTCTATAAAGCTAAATATAATATTTATAATTAATTTTTAATTAGTAACTATAATAATATTTAATAAATAAAGACCTTAGTAGTTAGTTTTATATATATAGTTTATACTAATAAATTCTAAGAAAACCTTCTATTTTTTAATATAAAAAGAGTAAGTCTAAATAGCGCTTTTAATATATTATTTATTATTATAAATATACTTATAAAGTAGGCCTCTCTCTTAAAGTTTCTTAATAAACTACTAAGTAGATATATAGCTAGCTAATTTATCTTAATAAGCTCTTTAGTATTAATTATAAATATCTTTTAGTAAGAAGTAAAGCTTATCTTCTTCTTTATTATAAAGTATTATACTAATACCTTAAGGCTAAAGGCTTATATACTTTAAAAGGCTTAAAATTTACTACTTTTATTACTTTATAAATTTCTAATAAATTATATATCTAGAGAAATTACTTAATTTATTATAATTATAATAGCCTTACTTTTTATAATACTATACTTAATAACTAGAATTATTAGTAGATATTACTTTAAGCTAGTAACTATAGTTAGTTTTTTAAGTATATATTTATTAAATTCTAGCGTCTTTAGAAGCTCTTTAATAGCTACTATAATTACAATTAAGCTAGCTAAAGTAAGGCTATTAAATGCTATTAGTTAAAGTCTTTAAAGTAATAGTACTTTTAGTAAAAGCTATACTATTTTACTTGCTAAATACTTATATAGTATTATAGAGGTTATTAAAGCTGCTATAGCTTAGTAAGAGCGGCAAATTTAAGAGCAGATTTAAGAAGTTGTAAGAGCCTTCTTTAGGCATTATAATATTGTTGTTAAAGGAAAAAGCTGCTGCTTATTGAAAAATTTATAGCTGCAGCATTACAGTAAAGCAGGTTTATAACAATCCCTCCCTATAGCGATTCAGCACACACGCCTAGGCGTAAAGTACCTTTTCTATATATTATATATATAAAAGTAACTTCTAACTTATAGCGATTTTTCTTAAAAATATTACTTATTAATATATATAAGTTTATAATTACATACTACCTTACCCCCCCTAAAATCCCTTATTAAGCCTTATTAAGCCTTATTAGCCTTATCTTACTAACAAAAGTAGGGTTTTTCCTAAAAAAGTAGTCGCATCTTAACAATATAATCCCTGTAGTTGGGTTATAACGATGGAAATTTGCTCACGAAGGTTATCGTTATAGACCTAGTTTACTGTATTTAATAACGATTTTTAGAGTTAAGTAAAGCTGCTATACCTTTGTACTAAAAATATACTGTGGGGCGTGGCAGTAGAGCTTGCCGCATAAAAAGTGGGGCGCGGTGGGGCTCCTGCGCACCGAGCAGAAAATTTCTGCGCCCCGAGCAATTCACAACGCCGCAATCCGGCCTGAACAATAACCGATTACTATTTTAGGAAACTAGCTTCGGTTAGGTTTAGGGTGGGTTTAATCTCGCAAATCCAACATCCAAACAGCATACAATTTTCAAAATCCTTTTTGACTACTTAGATTAACGGAAGTGTATTATTATCTTTTTTGTAGGCCTACCATCCTGTGACAAAAAAAAAATAAAAAGCCTTAGTTCTTAGGGATACTCCCTACACGAGTTGGCGCCGCCATTCACTGCGTACGCCGAGCCTGTGACATAGCGGGAGCGGTCGCTCCCATGTTACGAAGAAATGCCAGGCGTTAGATGTCGAGTCGTCAGAATACGTGTGGCTGCAAGGCCTAAGGGACATCCCAGTGCAGCTGAATTGACGACAATAGGCTCGTTCATCTCTAAAGAATTTAGATTCTGTCAAAGACCTAACGCTCGTCTAAGCGTTGGCGTGGGCATAGTTACCTTTAATTTACCTCAATATAATAGTATAACAGCTACTAAATTGGCAGCAAACTAGCACTTAAGGAGCTTACACATATAAGGGGGAGAATTTGCTATTTAAGTAGAAGAGGTTTTAGAGATTAATATAGTTAATACTACTAACTTAACTAGCTATAAAGTTATTATAAGGCGCCTAGTGTGACCTACTTTTACTCTGCTTTAAACACCCCACTGACAGATTCTGACACGGACGACATTTCCCCCCAGTTGGCTGCGGTACGCATTAGTCCTGAATGCACATGAAAATGCTCAAACTGTATCAAAAGCTCAGCCTAGGCATTAACCAGCTTTACCAGCCTACAGAGTATTGAAGCAACACAAGTACAGTGAAAGTTTGCCAACGGCTTCGAAATCTCATGTTTCCAACCCCCTCCGCTCCATCAAGGAGATCCTGATGGAAAGGCTTTGTTGCCACAGTCCCGTCATTCTCGTGACGCATACAACTATAAGCATTTACTCCTGCACAAGGAAGCCTTCTCAGTGCCTCTGCGGTCGATCAGCCTGTCGACTTGAGATCGTCATGTCCCAATGAATTAGTCGATACATCTACTGCAGCTACGTCGTCCAATGCCCTCAATCAGATAGACGAGCTGTTTCCGCTGTCTCGTTTCCCCAAACGTCACGCTCACATCGGCCCATGTCAAAACTCTCTGCCGATGCAGATCACGCACACAATCCCTGAATGGCGTCAAGTTTAGATTCCTGCTGTCAGAGCCTCGTGTAACAAAAGTACTCACCCCGAATGCCTGAGTACCTCGTTAGCCTTTGAGCGACCCTGGTTCACAGCGGACAGACTTACTAGATATCGAACCTGTGGGACGCGAGGAACGTCAGCCACCGTCCAGAGCGGGCAACAGGTTTGTGTATACGGCCGCAGTGGGGGCAAAAACTCACGCAGACACAGCCTTCGCGACACTTTGCAATGTGATGCCTGTCAGCGTCTGCCACAAGGAAGGAGAAGGAGAACCTATAATCGAGCCCTGCGTACATCCATGCCTCTGTAACATTTTCTCTTACAGGTCTTTCCCTGGACAAATTCTGGCAGACGCGGGGGGATCGGAGGAATCGGAGGCTCGGGAGTATCGGGTTCATTTGCCAAAACAAGACTGCTGCATGCGAGCAGGGTGAGAACGCAGAGCACGTGCATCTTGGCCTGCCTGCCTGGCTGCATCACGAGGTGTCCAGCTTGGTGGAGTTGGACATTGAGTGGGCCAAGTCTCTGCGGAACTGAGGACGTCTTTTTATAATCCATTGACGGCTACGGCTGCCGTTCAGATGTTTTCATCAGTCGCTCGGGCTACGTCAGGATCGGATGTACGACGAGCCGAGTGACGGCCACGACGACAGTAGTCGGCCCAGCTAGCTACTGGTAGTCTACTGAGGCGGGAAAGATGTGAACTTGACGACATGACCGGTTTGGCTTCTCCCTGTTTGTGTTTAGGGGCTCATAATGCCACCTGGTCCCGTTTTGTGGCCTTTCCAAGAGCCAAGAGGGACTAGCTTCATCGAACTATGTTTTTGCCGCTGACCTGCTGGTGAGCCGCCGCCCCTCGAGGACCGATTACTAGTTTCTCACCATGGGGCTCTGACACACGTGGGCTAGCTACGGAGTACTAGCGTTTTGTATTACGCCAGAGCGACTAAGACCTTGATGTCTATGACAGCCTTTCGTCGTGCATGCAAACTAGGGCATCAGGATACTTGTTGTTTGATCTATGTCCAAGGGTCACGCGGATGTTGGTGACACAAGGGTTGTGGTCACAAGACAGACCTAGGGCAGAAGGCTGCTGCACAAATAGAAGCCTATAACAGCAAGGACCTTTTGGAATACCAGCGACCTTGAATACCAAGGTGTGCTTTATGCGAATTGAGCTGCGCTGACTCCAAACCCTCTTCTTGGATCAAGACAAGCCCTTGTCACAAAGGGACTCTATTGGTGTTGATTTTGGCTTGTTGCGACTACGACCAGCGTGACGTGTAGAATTGAATAAGACGGTCGTCCATGTTGTAGTGACGAAATGCACCATGTCGCACCCTGTCGTACTGGAAATATAATACATGCGGAAAACTTTTGATGGGATTATAAGATTTTGCATGTAGTATAAACCATGTCTCACTGTGTAGAATATTGTAGTGCCGTTAAGGAAACAACTTGTACTTGAGCAGCTGAGAGCCTCCAAGAGCCAAGGACTAGGAGGACCAAGAAATTGACCGCGAGACTCGCCATGACAGAACGGCTGATTGCCCCCAGCAGAGAATCATATTTCCACGTTGCGAAAGACGGCGTTTAATTCCTTTGTAGCTTTGCTTGATTGATTGGCTCCAGGTTTGCTCATCTCCCCGGTCGGGAAACACGCCGCACATTTTGACACGAGCGCTTCCAGGGGCAAGTTCACATCGGCTCACCTATTGGATGTAGAAGCGCTGACTTGAGACCGGGATAACCGCTGCACTAGCCGTTTTTGAAGAAAGCTCGACGTCTACGGAAGCTGGTCATACTACCCAAAGTAGCCATTGTCAGAAAGGATCTCCTTTAGTTCGAAGACAGGAGTGTCAAGGAGGGTGCCGCCGTGGCGTTTGAACACGTCTGTGATTGTCTTGCTGTCGATGGGTCAGCCAACCATTACCCCGGGGAGACGTTTTCCAAGTACAAAGATGGTTTCCCGCAATAGCAAGTCGTCCCCTACCCAATCGCAGGTGCCATTCGGGGTCTTCAGCTGAATACTTGAGCGAGACATGTTATAATGTAGTGTTTGCCTTGTTGCAGCTCAAGTACAAGCTGACTGTCTTGTTGTGTGTAGGTCTGCTACTAGGAAGGAAGGTGAGTGTCAGAGACCCAGCGCCCGTTATAGTGATTGAGTAAGTATCTAATAAGGCACTAACATAGCCTTCTGTACACTCAAGCCTACAGCTTGAGTCTATTACAATAGCCCTATAATGCCTGTCCCTTTAAATGCGCAAGAGTGCTACTCTTGTATTAAATAAAGATATTAACTAATAAGAAACCTAGATATAAAGGACACATAAGCCTACTAAGAAAGAGTAAGATAGTAGAAGTACTAGCAATTTCCTAGGTCTAGTACCCAAGTGGCACCCTCGCGCATTGAAAGGGATTCGCACAACGGTCCACACCATCATGTTTCACATACTGAACTGCTACTTATAGTCTCTTATGCGGACTCATTTTAGTTTCAAAGTGTCTCGCTATAAGATATATTTCTAACGTCTTAGTCATGTTAAATTATTGCAGGCTTTGTTCTATACTGCTTACTGGTGAGTTTTTTCCCTGTTGTATTTAATCTCTCCTTTACATTTATTTCGACGGCAAAAGAGTCTTTTTATTAAAGTATTAAAAATCAACATGAAATCTGCTCCGTTAATGCTGGCCGGACTGGCCGGACTGACCAGCCTGGCCGTTGCTGGGCCAATCAACGGGCGGCAAGCCAGGCCAACCAAAGAAGAGCTTTTTGTCCGCACGACTTATCCTCCCACAAAAACTGACGTGCAGGCTCCCTTTGAGGCCGATATCCGTGTCGACACGAACCGCGATGGCGTGGTAGACGTCCAGGGCTCATCTGATACAGAAGGCAAGAACAAGTGTACTGAAACATCCGGCGCCATTTTCCTCGCCAACCTTGGCGACTCGGGTGGCCGGTGCAAGCAACTCGGCCCATCAAAGAACCCTAGAACACCGCGGGCGACGCTCGCCAAGTGCCACGATGCCGATGGTGACGAGCAGCACGCTCCCCAGAACATGGCCCCAATCCTTACCGTCCCCATCCAGGGGCTAAGCAAGTCGGCCACGGCTACCGTGACGGTCTCAGATGCCCAAGTACGCCCTCTAGTGCGTATTTTCGTCGCTCGTAGCGATGGCAGCTGGGAGATTGTCAACAACAATACGGTCTTCTCTGCTGAGGAGATCAAAAAAGGGCTTACGCTAGGTATTGATGCTCGCGACACTCGACGTGCCGGCGGCTGGGATGGCCGAGTAAGCGTCGACTTTACTATCAAGGATGGAGGGGCAACATCCAAGGACACAGTTTGTCTACGCGTCGCCCCCGTGCTCCTCCAACACCATCGCCAGCCCGTCCAGAAGGTCTTCGCATCCTCCTTTCCCGGATTAACGGGGAAGATGAAAGCCCTTGTTGAAGGGATCATGAAGGGCATTGAAGACAGTATGCAAAAAGCTCAGGTTCCAGGCCCTTTGACTAGGCTACCTACCAAGGATCTATGGGCGCAGGACTACTTCGAGCCCGGATACACAAGCATGCCAGGACCAAACGGCACCGTCATCTCACTACGTGTGATGATAGAGGGTAGACGCAACTACTTCGACTCAGCACGCCTTATATACACACATCTTCGCGGCGACGGCGTGGGCGGGTTCAGAGCCCAGTCACGGGACGACTTCAATCCGTGGGACGAACCCTTCGAGGCCGGCGGCAACATGGAGACGATTCCGCCCTACGAGTTCAATGGCAAAAAGTTCCCGGCTGGGCGTGTTGTGGTAGGCGGCAATGCGGCCAGATTACCCCGTATCGTCGACTTCTTCCGCGCCCAGGAGACGCAGGACCCTATCGTCCTGGACTCGACCTGGCTCTCCGTCAAGCACGTTGACGAGATGATCCAGTTTTTACCTGCTAAGACGAAACGCGGCTGGATCATGATGGCCGTCGATCCACAGATGGGCTTGACGCAGCTCCGTCAGGCCCAGAAGTACGGCTTCGGCGGCCAGCCTGTTATCAACCAGCAGAAGGTCAAGTCGGGCCCAACAATTGACGAGTTCCTCGCTCGACGGTCTAATATCAAGGCAACCGAGATGAGTGCCAAGTACATGAAGGCCAACATTGAGCACATAAAGAACGAAACGGGCCTTACCGACGCCGAGATCTTTCTCCTGCCCATGCTTGTGGGCGTCGACGATGAAGTTCATCATTATATTCGACCCAGCTCCAAGCGCCAAAGAAGTGTCGTCGAGCGCCGAGACAACGAGACGAACTCAGCGTCGAGCCAGGAGGGGCTCGACGCTGAGTTCTTTGAGGATATCGACATACACGGGCCTGGAGGGGACTCGGACCACGACACGACCACCGTCCAGCGCCGTCAATGGCAGCCATCGAAGCCTGTGCATTTCGACTCGTATCTTCCCAGTCTGGTTAATGGCGTGCCCTTGTCCTACCGGCACGTCCTAGTGCCTAAGCCATTTGGCCCCCTCATTAACGGCCACGACATATTTGAGATTGTAACTAAAAGTGTGTACAAAAAGGCTGGCGTCGCTATCGTACACTTTCTTGACGGCTGGCAGTTTCACAAATACAGCGGAGACTTCCACTGCATGACCAATACATTCCGTGATACTTCAGCGCCATGGTGGTTGAAGCCCTTGTAGTTGCACGTGGGCAGAGGACGATCCATGGGTAGGGTTACCAAAAGTGTCTAACGGGGCAAATGTATCTGCATGATCCGTCCTCGTGTCTTTGAGGCAATAGCCCTTCGAAATACACTGGCGGTGGCAACGTGCCTGCGGTACGTAGCTACCTGGGTCATAGAATGCAGAGTCTTGGTACGATTTACTTGCTGATGTTCCTCAATAAACTGATTATTATATACAATTCGTCTTGAGATCTAGTGACTATCTATAGTTTATAGTAACGTGATTTCTTTACACTGGCAGGTACTGTTATGCACACGTATTAAAGAGGGAACGTAAAAATACTACTTAATTAACTTAATAATATAAATAATATATATTAAATACTCTAGATAGCTATAAAGCTATATAACTACCTAGAAAACACCTAGAAAACCCTCTAATAGAAAGAAAAAACCCTGCCTACTTCTATTTTTACCTCTTAGGCCGGCTCTAGCTCTATGCCGGCTGGGGTCTGTCTGTCTCCTGCACATGCGTAATTGTCGCCGGCTTTGCCGGCTGTGTTCTAGAGAGGCAAACTACCCTTAAAAATCTAGCCTGCCTCCAGCTCTACGCTAGGGCTATCTTGCTCCTGCCTAGTTGTCTGTCGCGTTCTTTAGTTCCTAATTGTCCCTTCCCTTAGGGACGCAGTCTACCTCAGTGCAGTATGTTGTCTGTTGCTTTCTTAGGGGTGGGCCGGCCCGGCTCTAGACTAATGTATAACTGCTAGCGTAAGTATATAAATAATATAATAAATAACAGAAAAACTATACTTACTTATAAAAAAACTTTTTAGCTTTAAGTCTATAGTACTACTATACTAGCTTAAGACTATTTTTAAAATATAAACTAATATAAAAACTTTCCTTTTTTTTTATACTTAATTACCTTTGTAGCGTAGTAGTTAAGCGCTATAGAGCTCTATCTCGCCAGCAGGGAGCCGGTTTGAACCCGGCCGGAGGCACTTAAATTTTCGGCCTAGTTACCTAGAAATTAGTTAAGCTGTAAACCTTATTATATAATTAAGAGGTAGAATTAAGCTAAGCCTACCTAAAAAATTAGCTAGCAGGGCCTAGAGCTCTAGAGCTAGGGAAAATTAAGCTAGTATATAATATAGCTGCTATATATTACACTCTAAGGTAATAAAGTTAGATAGATAGAGGGAAATATACAGTCTAGTGTAACAGTAGCTTAAGTTCTAAGTTACAGTAGGTCTGTTTCTTAGGAAGTAAGTTAAGTTAAGCGTTACTAAGTAATAATATAAGTAGTGTAATAATAAAGCTGTTAAGAGTATAACTCTTAATAGTAAAACTATTACTTAGATTAATTAATAGAGAACTAGACTATTTACTATAGTAGAATACCTTCTTCTTAAGTACTTATCTATCTCTTTATTATAGACTAAATTAACTAGCTTACTTATTAATCTCTTTAAGCCTTAATTAAATAGCTTAACTATTAATTCTCTTAAGTTTTATTCTAGATTATTAGCTTAAAGCCTTAAGCTTTTAATCCCCTTATAAATTATATAATATATTATATGCTACTATTCTCTTTCTATATACTCTACTATTATACTTTATTTTAGTAGTATAGTTCTATTCTATATCTTCTATAGTAACGTTTGTAATATTATACCTCTTCTCTATTAGTCTTATTCTTAAGGCTATTAATTAGGCTGTTTAAAGTCTAAGGTGTTTTTCCTCTTATATTATTATATACTATTATACCTACTAATTATATTATTAAGCAAAAGTTAAAAATATATTCTTAGAAGTTTAAGTAGTATAAAGCTTTATTATATTTAATTCTTTTTAATTTATTAATTATAGAAAAAGCTTCTTATTTTTATTATAAGGAAAAAAGTATTACTTTTTATTAATTATTCTTCTTTAATTCCTCTTGCTATACTTAGTGCGTAATAAATTATTAATTCTATTATAACGTCTAGAGTATCTTGCTAGCTTAACTCTACTATATAGCTAATTACTATATATATTTTAAAAAAGAACTTAAGTTAGCTAAAGATAAGTATTATTTAATAAATATAAAGATAAAATGTTTATAAAAACAAAAGAAACTATAGTTTAAGAAAATAATATATATAGTTATATATAGTATTAATAATATTAAAGAGTTAAAATATATAAAGTATAAGAAAGCTAAATAGCTTTAAAAAATACTAGTATTCTTTCTACTTCTTTAAATAATTTAAATTCTATATTAATTTATTTCTTAAATACTAAGTTTAATATTAAGTTAATAAATAATATTTAGGTATTAAATTAAACTATATTTCTTAGAAATAAAACTACTAAAGTAATATTAAGCAATTTATAAAGTTCTCTATTAGTTTCTAAGTATTTTCTAAGTTTAAGTATTCTTTCTATTTAATAAAATAATATTAATTCTTTCTGTTTTCTTTTGCCTTAAGTATTTATTTAACTTTATATTTATTATTATTTTTTATTATAATATTTATAGTAATTATAGAATTATCTAGTGCTTTTTCTAATAATAATATATAAAATATAGAATAAATTCTTATTTTATCTAGTAATTATTATAGTCTAAGCTATGCTCAACCTTAATAGAAGCGCAGCAATAGATGCACTGCACTGCAATGCGCGATAGAGAGACAAGCCCGTGCAGGACCTATATAGTGCTAGATTAAGCAAGCTGCTAATTATTTTATTAGTAGTTTATATAGCTTTATAAGTATTATTTAAGTATTTAGTTTAAAATCTTAGTTTATTTATTTAATTATAAGTAAAATACTATTAATAAACTTTACTTAATTTTTATAGTCTTTATAAAGCTTTTCTAGAAGTTTAATATAAATAACTTATTTTAGTTTAATATAAGTTTTATTAGTAAGCTATATTATATAATAACTATTTTAAAGAATACATATATTAAGTTCTTTATATTGCTTAATTCTATATAAGAAATATAATAAGTATACTTTATAAGTTTATTTACTATAACTAAGATGCTATTATAAGTTACTTTTATTATAAGTTCTTTTAACTTTAGTAGTTTAATAATAAAGTTTATAGTAATAGTTTGCTATACTCTTTCTAGTAGTAATATTAATTATAATTCTCTATATAGTATATATTATGCTAATTTTACTTTATTATATATATTATATTTTCTAATAACTTCTTATACTATTTTTCTGCTTTCTAGGAAATTATATAATTATCTTAATTAGTTAAGAGTCTTCTCTATACCTTAATATCTATATAGTAAGTATTTATATATTTTCTTAATAAGCTGCTCTTAAAGTATACTAGAAATATACTAGTATTTATTGTATAAAAAGGTTCCTTCTTCCTTAGATAGATGCATTTTTATTTCCTAATTGTCTAGGTAGCTATTATTCTTAATGTATAATATAATCTTTTGTATTTATATTTTGTCTAGCTAAACTTACTATATTATATTAACTTCTTAAGTGCTTAACATAAGGTTTCTATCCTTAGTAGTATATAGCAAGAGTATATTACTTACTTACTCTTTTAATTTTAAATTCTCTCTTTAGCTAAGT
>NW_024467595.1:404227-405254 GCF_000804445.1 Metarhizium album ARSEF 1941
ACTTTTAGTATAAGTTTTAATATAACTAACTTTTTTATTTTCTAGAATACTTTAGCTTCTTTATTATTTTATTAAAATTTAATTTCTTTCTTTATTAAGTTTATAAGAAGTTATAATATATCTTTATATTTACTTAGGAATTTTCTATAGAAGTTTATAAATACTATAAATTCTCTAACTTCTTTTAGATTTATTAGTATTAGCTATTTCTTAATTATCTTAATTTTATTTAGACTTATTTATATCTTACTATATATAAGTATATATTCTAAAAAGTATATAGTATTTTAGTAAAACTAGTATTTTAATACTTTAACTAAGAGTTTATTATTTTATAGAACTTATAGTACTTTATATATATATTATTTATATTTCTTAAGAGTATTTAAATAGATAAAAATATTATTAAGGTATATAACTATAAATACTTCTAGTTGTTTCTATAAAATAGTATTAATTATTCTCTAAAAAGTTACTAATATATTAATAAGCTTAAAAAGTATTACTAAATATTTATAGTATTCTCTATTAGTTTAAAATATTATTATTTACTTATAGCTTTTTTTAATTTATATAAAGTTATAAGCTTCTTTTAAGTTAAGTATAGTAAACTACTTTACTTTTCTAACTTTATTTTATATTTCTATTATAAGTAGTAATAAGTATTAATTCTTAATTATAATTTTATTTAAGTATTAGTAATTAATATATAGTTATAGTTTTTTATTCTTCTTTAGTACTTATAAAATTAAGTATTTTACTAGGGACTTTAATAGTTATATATATTTCTTTTATAATATATTTTCTAAATACTTCTTAAGCACTTAGTTTTACTTAAAGTTCTATAAATAAATTCTACTAAATATTAGTTTAGTATTAAGCTAAACTTTAATTTTATAGTTTTAGTATAAATACTTTAGTAGTTCTATCTCTAGCCTTCTGCTAAATAGCTTACTATACTATAAGTATTTCTTAGAAATCTTTATTATATTAGCTTTTAGCTCTCTAGTAATTATATATATTTCTA
>NW_024467595.1:405546-408772 GCF_000804445.1 Metarhizium album ARSEF 1941
CTATAGTTTCTTTTATAGTTATAAGTTAGTAGAGCTTATCTTTAAGTATTTAAGGTAATTATAATTTATTAATAAGATTTAGTAAGATAAAATTTTCTTAAGCTTTACTATTAATTATTACTTAAATCTTTCTTTTTATTATAGTTATATTAACTAAAAGATATTTAGTACTACTAATATTTATAATATATAAAGACTTACTAAATCTCTATTAAGAAATTAGTCTTAATTATAATAATAGCTATTATTAATAAATTTATTCTTTCTAAATTAGTTTTAATAAAGATTTACTTTTTAGTAATAGTATTTAGTATTTCTAAAAGTTATTAAGTACTAGTTAAGTTCTAAATTCTTAATCTTTATTTAAACTAGTATTATTTACTAGTATATAGTTTCTTTTATTACTTACTATATTAATATTTAATATAGGCAAGTTTTCTTAATTTATAGTATAAAGCTTTCTGCCTTTAGAAATTAGCTTTTATAGCTTCTTAAAGCTTTAGTACTTATTAGTAAAGTATTTAATTTTACTATAGTTATAATAAGTCTTTCTCTTTTCTTTATATATAGTATTAAGTTTTATAAGTCTAGTATAATATTTATATATAGTTAATATTTAGTATAGTTTGCTTATATTAGCTTTATTAAGTTTAGTATATAATTGAAATTTTCTACTACTTTATTCTTAGTATTATTTATATAAATAGTTATTTATCTTAATAACTATTTTAATAAAGTTATTAAATAGATTTCAATAATCTTCTTAATAAATATTATTCTTTACTTCTTCTTTAAGTTCTTAATAAAAAACTTTTATTTTTAGCTTCATATTTTAATTAAGCTTAGTTGTAATTTATTTAAATTCCCTAGTATAATAAGCTATAAATTTAGTCTACTTAAGTTAAGTAAGTTATTATATAGCTTCTTTATACTTATTAAAATTTCTAAATACTACTAGTAGTTATTCTTTAAAGGTTTTATAATTAAAGAAAATATATATAACTTTTACTTTAGCTTTAGTACTATACTTAAGATATATATATAAAGTTAGCTCTTACTATTTTATAGCTTTACTTATTAAGAGGTTTTTAATATAAAGAATTTATACTTTAAAGGTTTAGTAAACTCTTTTATTAACTTAAAGGTAAGCTTAAGCTTAAGTAAGAAAGTTCTTAATATTACTCTTATAACTATTATAAAATTTAAGTTTTAGAAATTTTAGTATATTATTATATTAAATAGTTTTAAGTTCTTCTTTTTATTTTTTAATATATTTATAATATTTATTATATTATTCTTTATACTATTAGTTTTTCTTTTCTAATTTAGTAATTTTATCTTAAAGGTTTCTTATTATTTTCTTAGAGGTATTTCTTTTTCTACTAGCTATTAATATTTTTTAAAGTTATTTACTACTTATAGTTAAAGTAACTTACTAAATAAAATTAATTAAAATATAATAGTAGCTTAAGTTCTAAGTTATAGTAAGTTTATTTCTTAGAAAGTAAGTTAAGTTAAGTATTACTAAGTAATAATATAAGTAGTATAATAATAAAGCTATTAAGAGTATAACTCTTAATAGTAAAACTATTACTTAAATTAATTAATAAAGAACTAAACTATTTACTATAGTAAAATACCTCTTTCTTAAGTACTTTAAGTACTTATTTATCTCTTTATTATAAACTAAATTAACTAGCTTACTTATTAATCTCTTTAAGCCTTAATTAAATAGCTTAACTATTAATTCTCTTAAGTCTTATTCTAAATTATTAGCTTAAAGCCTTAAGCCTTTAATTTCCTTATAAGTTATATAATATATTATATACTACTATTCTCTTTCTGCGCGCTCTACTGTTATACTCTATTCTAGCAGTATAGTCCTGTCCTGCGTCTCCTGCAGTAACGTTCGTAACATCTAGCATTAGTTACGTGTGCAGGAAAACGCTTTATATTACAATATAATATAAAAGGCCTAGACGTAATATTAAGCAGCAGGCAGGGTTTTTCTTTCTATAGAGAGTTTTCTAGGCTTAATATAAGAGCAGATTGTAATAAACTAGCTCTATTGTAATAGACTTAAGCTGTAGGCTTAATATCAGCCAAAAAAACAACAATCTAGGGGGGTGCATGCGCTATGCAATTGCGCAGTAATATAAGGTTAATTTGCGTCTCTAATTGCTGGAGCGCGTTCTACTTTTGCGTAGTGCAGTTAACCTTGCGATTTTCCGCTAATACTTAAGTAGGTATAAAGCACTATATTAGTGCTTTATTAAATATACTTTAAATATATATTAAACTTATATATATATAATAAGTAGAAAAGAAGAAATAAAGAGCTTTTTTTTTCTCTCTTTTCTCTTCTTAAGCTTATAGTTAATACTAGTAATACTTATATATAGTTACTTATAAAGCTAGTTCTTAATATACTATAAACTTTATTTTACTATAATAAATAAATACTTTTTAAACTCTATAGAGAGTAACCTACTATTAGAAAGGTCACTAAAAATAGAGCCTATATTTTTACTATAAGCGTAGCTACTCTTTAGAAAACTATTAATAATTAAGTATAACTATAATAGACTTAAGCTGTAGGCTTAAGTAGGTATAAAGCACTATATTAGTGCCTTATTAGGTACGCTTTAGATGCACATTAAACCTATATATATATAATAAAAGGAAAAGAGGGGATAGAGAGCTTCTTCTTTCTCTCTTTTCTCTTCTTAAGTTTATAGTTAATACTAGTAATACTTATATATAGTAGCCTATAAAGCTAGTTCTTAATATACTATAAACTTTATTTTACTATAATAAATAAATACTTTTTAAACTCTATAGAGAGTAACCTACTATTAGCTAGCAATATAATACTACTAAGCACTTAGGCTAAGGTAGCTGCTCTCTAGGAAACTATTAATAACTAGGTATAACTAATTTACAAACTAATATAATAGTGCATTATATTCTCTAGATTAGTACTTACTATACTAGATAATCCCTTGCACTCTCTCTATCTAGGTGTATAACTAATACTGCTATATAAGCTAAAACAGAAGCTAATTAAAATAGAGCCTCTCTTTAAGAGAGATAAGTCTATATCTAGTATATAGTAAAGCTTTATATTGCATAAATTAAAGGCTAATAAGGTATTTATTAGTAGTGCTTATAACTAGTAGAATTTAGTCTTCTAGAACCTCTCTATAAAGGTCTAGAAATAAGTTGC
>NW_024467595.1:413191-414104 GCF_000804445.1 Metarhizium album ARSEF 1941
CTTATATAGTATTTACTTAATATTCTAAGCTATAGTAGCTTAGCTCTAGAAAAAACTTACTAATATTTACTAGTTTAGAGGCAGTATATACTTATAGTAAGTAGGTATTAATATGCTAGTAAGCGCTAGCGCCTGTAAATTAGCGCTAGTAGCTATACTACTAGAAGATAAATTAAGTAGTATATATAAGAAATAAATAGAACTAGAGGCAATATAAGCCTACTTTAATAATATATTAAATTTTTTAGTAGTAGAATTAAACTATATAGAAAATTTAGTATATATACTAAAGCTTTTACTTAACTTTTTATATATAGTAGATATAATATACTTACTAGTATTTACAATTTGCTGCACCTTCTTTTATTAGCAGTATAGCTTAGAGTTTAAAGCATAGAGGTGCGCTTTCTAGATATACTTCTTATAGGTTTTATAGTACTACTTATAGGCTATAGTAAAGCTAGAGATATAACTAGTAGAGCTAGTATTAATAAGCTTATATTAATATAGTATATATATTCCTAGAACTTTCTCTCTATTAAAGAGGTTATTATTATTAGATTAGAGTTGCTTTCTATAGTATACTTGCCTATATAATAAGTATTATAGTATAGCAGTAGAAGTAGTAGAAGTAGAGAAGAAGGCGCACTAGCAGTAGACTCCTTAAAACTAAATTAAGTATATAGTATATACTATATTATACTTAGAATAGCAGAGGTAATATAGAAGCAATATGGAAAAAGAAGGTAGATATAGTAGCAGTAATCTTTAGAAATAAGAATTTTTAGTAGCATAAAAAAAGTATTAGTAATACTTATTAAGAGGAAAACAATAAGAATAGGATAATACTTATTAAGAGAAAAACAATAAAAATAAGCAGTATAAAGTTGCTAAACTATTTATAAAGCAGAAG
>NW_024467784.1:0-497 GCF_000804445.1 Metarhizium album ARSEF 1941
CAGTGCGGAGAGCCAAGCGCAGCCCCGACGAGGACTGCCAAAGCAGAGGGACTGTTGCATCAGAATGGGCCGCCTTAGGCTGTGTCGTTTGTTGTGCCATGTATCACAGTATCTGACGATGTGCTGAGGCGTTAACCGGCCGTCGATGTCGCGTGTGCTGAGTTGTAATGCCTGACAGAGCATTTTGGTATTTGCCATGAGCTGCACTGCATAAACCGCTGATGTTCACGGTCAAACGTGTTTTCACGGTCGTGACGCCGCCACAACCGCAGTGCCGTTAGTATATCACCACAATCCTAACCCCAACAACCTACAATTCAAGACGAGGGTCGACATGGGAAGTGCTTCGGCACAAGCTGGCCACGGCGATGACGCTCAGACGATTGCCAAGACTCAAGCAAAAGCCCACTCATATGGCAAGGCTGCGTGCAGAAGCCTCGCAAAGCTCCGACTTTGAGTATACGCAGAGGTGTAGCGCGTGAGGAACAAGGTCGGCT
>NW_024467784.1:550-1256 GCF_000804445.1 Metarhizium album ARSEF 1941
CAAAGCGGCCGCGCACCGAGCTTGATCCATGATGCTCGAGCCTGTCACGGCTAAGCGTCGCATCATCGACGGCAGCGCGAGCGTCAGTTCACTTCCCACTGCGCAATACCGTGACACTCATTCATGCGCAGGCGTGCCGCACTCTCGATGGCTTCCCAGCTCTACACCTTGCAAGTGCAGTACAAGCGTGATACTCTTCCCTTCGCTTGGCAGTGCGGCGTTTGAGAGCGTCCATCACGTCCATCACGTCCATCAGTTGCCGCTGCGGCGCTGTGCTGCGACAGGCTCGCGACCCTGACCTCAGCTTAACCAGCGCAACCTCCCACAGCCGTGCCATGGCGCCTACGCGAGAGATCGTCGTCCAAAAGGAGGACGAACAACCTAACGACGCAACTGTGCGGTTTTCGACTCCGGCATTGACAGCTAGGGAAAGGCACCAACATGTTGGAGTGCCGCACCAAGAGATGGGACATCACTCTCGTGGCAGGAATTGAGTAGGGACAAGGTTCCAAGAAGCTGCTGAAGCGCCACGGCCCAATCAAGACGTCCAGAGAGTATCGGTCTGCCTCTTCTTCCAGCAATTAAGCGGACGGTTCGCGTCATGCTGTCCAGAACGTGCCGTCGGCCGAGGACAATGCTGGCCGCATCGTCGCTATCGTGGGCCGCTGGCGTCTCGTGTTCTCGGCTGAGGCACCAGTCGTGGCTG
>NW_024467785.1:0-1250 GCF_000804445.1 Metarhizium album ARSEF 1941
TTGTACATGAAAGCCAGGCGGTCCCTACCGAAGCTATCCGTGCTCCATTCGTAGTACTCCAGGACTTCAAGCGACCATTGCATCGAAATGAAAGTTGCCTGCGTGACGTGTGTCCTCCATTTCTTATCCTTTTCCGTGCTCTTCCTGTCGTCGCTTGCTCGTTTGACGAGCTCTCTGAGACGATCCCACTTCTCACTCTTCTTGGACCAACCGTTGGTCTGTAAGACTGTAGTCAAAGCTTCGACGAAGGCAAAAAGTTTGTCGCTCTTCAGGATTGTCTCGTTCTGAATGTAGGATAGAGTGCTTTGCTGTTCTCTGCCCGTCAAGGCTTCGTGTACTTGACGCAGGGACGCTCGTTCTTCCGCGGTGAATAGTTCGACCACTGACGGCATTTTCGCGGCGGTGTGCATGGTGGAAAGGGGTGAACGATTGCGACGAGCAAACTGTCTGAAGGGGCCCTTTAATAGCCTTCCGCCACATGCTCGCCCTAGCTCGGCGCGTCAAGGGCCCGCCGCCTGCTTTGTTGTCACGCGGGCGCGTACTGGTTGAGAATGAGTTTGGCGCTACTTGCTTGTTGGGACATATGCGTCGTCTGATCCGTTAGACAAGCGAGGCGGAGCTTGTGTAGCGTGACAGATGCCATGTGGTGGTGGAAAGCGCGGCGGCTCGGTACAGACGCGCTGCCCACACCATCGAACCAGGCTCGATTTTCTGTGCAGGGCCGCTGAGGAGACATCGTGGCTCGTTCTCGAGTGTGTCTATCCGAATACTTGGGTCTACAGTACGACTCAGATCATACAGTGCAACGAAAACTTTTGTCTAGCGGCTAAATTTTCATCTCAAGAGCGGAGCTCAGGGCTCCCCGACGACTGTTTTTCCGGAATCAAGCGCCCGGTCGACGGTGTGAGCGATACGTATGGTTCCCCGCCTTGACCCTCATGCGCCGGCACAGCCATGTATCTGCTTTGCGGCGGTGCGGGAGTCGTGCTGCCGTCCTGTCGTTCACGCATAGCCGGTTGTCCCAGTTCATCAGATGACCGAGCGGGTCTGCGCACGCGGCTCCCTTTTGCCGGCGTGCGCCCCTTGGCACGAGCTCGTCGTTTGTACTCTTCGGGGAGCCTCTCCGGATAGCCCATCGAATCCATCTGCGGCCGGTCAGCGTGTTGTCCACGGTCTGTTCAACAATTTGACGTGACGCACTGCACCTGGAGCATCGCGGTACTTTCCGCGTTTGTGATTCCTTGCGAAAA
>NW_024467786.1:0-1240 GCF_000804445.1 Metarhizium album ARSEF 1941
CACAAGAGCCTACTGCGAGACTTTACCTTACTACTTTCATCAGGCTACGTCGACACGAAGATCACTCTCCACGCGGTTGCAGCAATGCTACCTTCTTGGGAGGCGGCTCTTTTACTGGCCCTTGCAACTTGCTGCTCTGCTCAGTCAGCACACGTATCCCTACCCGACCAGATTCTCTCCACCCGGAACCAAAGTTTTGTTTCAATAGCCGGATCCGCTAGCGATGGCGTCGGCTATCGAAGAGAAATCCATGCGTTGCGAGAAAATGAAGATGAATGGAACATATATCTTCTCGGTCTCTCCCAGTTCAAAGAGGCGGACGGGAGCGATCCCATGTCATATTACCAGATTGCTGCCATCCACGGCCAGCCGTATATTGCTTGGGACAACAACGAGCCGTGTGATGGCTGCGCCTCTACTGCACCCATCAGTCCACCTTGTTTCCGACCTGGCATCGCGCTTATATGGCGCTCTTCGAGCAGGCGCTGTCGCTGAATGCGATGTCTGTAGCCAAGCAGTTCACCGGCGATGAACGTGGCCGTTATGTACGAGCTGCCGAACGTCTCAGACTGCCATTCTGGGACTGGGCCAAGCTTCCTTTGGAAACTGCAGACTCTTTCCCTCGAGTGTTCACCGACGAAGAAGTGCTCGTCAGTACTCCCTCAGGTCGTGCGAACATCACCAATCCCTTAAAGAGCTATGTGTTCGGACCAAATGAAGACTACAGCTTCATGAACGCCAACGAAACATACAGACGGCCAACCTTTGCCGTCAGTGACATCCTTCAGCTGCGTGCTGATCTTTGGGCTGCGCTGTCATCTGCTCAGACCTATCCAGACTTCAGCACCGAAGCCAGGCTCGATGGTGCCAGCAAGGGAACAAAAAGTCTGAACCCCAGCAATTTGGAGGCGATACACGACCACGTGCATGTTCTTGTCGGAGGTCACATGAGTGTCGTCTCACAAGCGGCTTTTGATCCTATTTTCTGGCTGCATCACACAAATGTGGACCGGATACTCGCCATCTATCAAGCCGTCTACACAGATGAGTGGGTTTCTCAATCTGTGGGAGGCCGCTTCTTCCATGTTGTACACTTCCGGTACGGTCACGGATGGGAACACCAGCCTTCAGCCCTTCCGGTCGCGTGCAAAGAGCGGATTCTGGACTTCCAACGCCTTGCGTTCCACACGTGCGCTGAACTACGCGTACGAAGGCCTCGGCGAGGAGAACGTGACATCCG
>NW_024467787.1:0-1222 GCF_000804445.1 Metarhizium album ARSEF 1941
ACTAGTATATTAATACTTTTCTACTATAAATATATACTGCCTTCTAACTAGTAAATACTAGTAAAATTTTTCTAGAGCTAAGCTACTATAGCTTAAAATATTAAGTAAATACTATATAAGTAGTAAGTAGAGTAAGTAGAGTTATACTATAAATATACTAATTAGTAGAAACTAATTTATATACTAGTTAATATACTTTATAGAGAGGCAACTCTTTATAGCTAATATATTTACTTTTATATCTTTAAGACTTTAACTTATCTCTATAGTAAATATAATGAAAGTAGTTATAAAGGTAATAGTATTTAAAATACTATTCTCTCTCTGCTCTCTCTTTCTCTTAATAATTAAGTTATTAATTTAACTAGCAATAAGTTATAATAAAAGTTACTTAGCAAGCTAGAGCATATAATAGTAGCTTAAGTTCTAAGTTACAGTAAGTCTGTTTCTTAGGAAGTAAGTTAAGTTAAGTATTACTAAGTAATAATAAAAGTAGTATAATAATAAAGCTATTAAGAGTATAACTCTTAATAGTAAAACTATTGCTTAGATTAATTAATAAAGAACTAGACTATTTACTATAGTAGAATACCTCCTTCTTAAGTACTTATCTATCTCTTTATTATAGACTAAATTAACTAGCTTATTTATTAATCTCTTTAAGCCTTAATTAAATAGCTTAACTATTAATTCTTTTAAGTCTTATTTTAAATTATTAGCTTAAAGCTTTAAGTCTTTAATCTCTTTATAAGCTATATAATATATTATATACTACTATTCTCTTTCTATATACTTTACTATTATACTTTATTTTAGTAGTATAGTTTTATTCTATGTCTTCTATAGTAATATTTATAATATTATGCTTCTTCTCTATTAGTTTTATTCTTAAAGCTATTAATTAAGCTATTTAAAGTCTAAGGTGTTTTTCCTTCTATATTATTATATACTATTATGCCTACTAATTATATTATTAAGTAAAAGGTAAGAATATATTCTTAGAAGTTTAAGTAGTATAAAGCTTTATTATATTTAATTCTTTTTAATTTATTAATTATAGAAAAAGCTTTTTATTTTTATTATAAGAAAAAGAGTATTACTTTCTATTAATTATTCTTCTTTAATTTCTCTTGCTATACTTAGTATATAATAAATTATTAATTTTATTATAATATCTAAAGTATCTTGCTAGCTTAACTCTACTATATAGCTAATTACTATA
>NW_024467788.1:0-377 GCF_000804445.1 Metarhizium album ARSEF 1941
TGCGTCGCTTCCTGAGCCTTGCTGATGCAAAGTCTGTCCCTAGTATGGTCCTGCCGCAACACAGCGCAGACAAGCTGATCTTCCTTGGCGTCAACTCTTGGGCGCACTCACGCTCTTGAATGCATGCATGCATGCATGCATGCATGGGCTTACCAGTGTCCAATAGAGAATGCGAAGCTCTTTACTGCAGACGAATCCAAAATGAACCGTCGAGACCATTGCACCCCACATGAGCACAATGATACCGAGATAGTCTAGTCGGTTGCAGAGACTGGAAACCGACGGGCTGTGGTTCGAGAGCAAGTGGAACCTCAAACTCGATCAGTGCGGATCGGCGGGTCAAACTCAAGGGAGAATCCATGCTCACGCGGCCGAGC
>NW_024467788.1:458-1218 GCF_000804445.1 Metarhizium album ARSEF 1941
AAAAGACGTGGAAGGAATAGAAGGCAAAGCCGGAGGCGCCGACAAGGTGCGAGTAGACATTAACGGACTGATTGTGTAGGTGAAGCATGCTGGCCACCGAAGCCCAGAGCGACCCGGACGCAGGTATTCACTGCACGTCAGCAGAGGTGAAAAGGAAAGGGTGTGGGCTGAGTGGAAACGCACCTGTAGCTTGAGATGATGTATTCATTGTCCTTCTCCCAGCTGCCGATTTGGTGGATGTCAAGAAGTCGGTGAGGTGACTTGGAAGGGTTGCGCCATCCTCTGAAGGCAACGAAGGGCGCTCCCTGACCCGGCGGCGATGTGCTCATGTAGACGTCGTTGTACCGGCGAAGTGCCAGAGCGGAGAGGCCGACACTCGTGGCTGGAGTGAACAAGAAGTGACTACTATATCAGTGGAGAGCAAGGGACAACACTGCTGCGGGTCGCTGGTTCCTTAAAGAATCGCCGGAGATCAGCGTAACTCATACTCGGCCGTTGCTCCACGATTGCACACCGGGACACACGAGAATGGAATGAGGGAAAAGTGCTTGGTCTACTAGCCTTGGTAGAGTACAGTATTGCAACACGGCAGTGCTGTGCAGTAAAGTGGTATTGCTTTAAGCTGGGTCCAGCCGTACTATTCTCCCCTCGCCACCTCAATCCAGCGTTCACCCACCCGTCTTGCAAGTTTTGCCCCCAAGAAGCCGCTTGAGGCCGACAATGTAGGCCAATAATGTAGCAACGCAAAGCGTTGGGCTTC
>NW_024467789.1:0-1208 GCF_000804445.1 Metarhizium album ARSEF 1941
ACAGACAAGCAGCGCCATACAAGATCATAGAGCCCAAAGCGGTCCGGCTTCTTCGGCATATGATCAGTTTGTACGGTGGCGATTTGACGTCAAGAAAGAGAAACGGGACATCCAAAGGGCGCAGCCATTTGGAAGAGCATTTCCGTGCTTCATACAAGAAGCACTGACACTTGTCAATAACATTGATACTGTGCAGGAAGTTATCACAACTCTGTCAAGCGAAGGAGGGCTCGCTCGTCTGGGCGAAATGCTGAACCGAAACTGGAACGACTTGATCGATGATGCGCTACAAGTGGTCTTCAAAGAGCAACTTCTTCCCTTCTTCTTCCCTTCATGCGCATCGTCGCACACGAGACCGTACTATCGTCTTCGGTCCTGGAAACACGGCACGCCACATTACTCAACTACCTTTACGGAGTGAACGGTCGTCGCTCAGTATCGGTCTTGGAGCGGTCATTCGCGGTTTGACGTACGTGATGAACAGGCCGCAGCCGACTTTGAGCCATGTTTCATTGCACTATCTGCAATGCTGGAGGCCAATACTACTGCACAGGTCAATGACGATCTGCGCGCTGTCGTAGAGACTATGATTGCGCTCGCGGTCGATCACGCGCTGAGTGGCAACTCTCTGAAATACCACAGAAAGATGTGCCTACGCTTGGGTTTAGGTGGAAGCATCAAGGTTGTGGAGGACAAGAAGCAAGATGGGACACATCAACCAAGACCCACGTTCGAGCTATCGGTAGATCAGCCAGGTGATCTGTCTGAGCATGGTGCTCGTCACGACAATGACTTCGAAAATATCGAAGACATACAGATTCTGCCCACGATAGGGGAAATTTTGGGCGACCGCGCAGAATATTTACCGGGGAGCAATCCTTCGACATGGCATTTACCAGGCGTAATCGGTCTCTTGGACAGACAATTCCGCCTGATCCGTGAGGATACCGTCGGACAGCTACGTGACGCCGCGAAAGTTGAACTCGATCGTATCCACAATCACCGAGTGAAGAGCATGGTCACCAAGCAATCTGGGGCTCGGACTCACAGTTATCACCATGTCCGGCTTGTTGATGCTGAGTTCGACGAGCGTAAAGGGATGCTCTGTGTCCTCCAGTTTTCCCAACCTCACGAACTTGACGGCAAGACCGCAGCCCAGCGACAGGAGTGGTGGGATGGATCCAAGAGACTTGGTCCGGAAGCCTTGA
>NW_024467790.1:0-1201 GCF_000804445.1 Metarhizium album ARSEF 1941
CTCGACCCACACTCTCCATACGAGAGAGACCGCAAAATATCAACACGGGTAACTACACTTGTTGGTCAGCTCTGCAAAAGTGAGCAATTGCCCGTATCAGGCCCGAGATGCCTCGCGGCGAGTGTGAATCCTGGCCCTCCAACAGCAATTCCAATCTCGGCGCCGAATACGACCTTTGTGGCTGGCTGGCGGAAGGTATTTATCACACTGTCTTTGCTGCATCACACAAAGAATCCCAGCAGCAAGTCGCCATCCTCAGATCACTCCCGTTCGAACATCTGGAATGCGGTCTGCGCGTTTTGCGCGTGATCAAGTTGCTCCGTCACTTCCACCACGAAAACATAATTTCGGTCTTAGCCGTCCCTCGACCGCGCAACTCTGAGTCCTGTCAGGAGGTCGACTTTGTTCAGGAGCTGATGGAAACGGACATGCAGTCGCTCATAATGGACGGGAAGAACTGTCCGACGACCACTGCCAGTATTTCCTCTATCAAATCCTGCGTGCGTTGAAAGCAATACATTCTGCTGGCATCGTTCACTGCAATCTCAACCCTTCAAACCTGCTGATCAACACCAATTGCGACCTCAAGGTGTCCGGCTTTGGTGCTGCGCGCCCTTCAACGAACAGCGATGTTGCCAAGGGCACTTCGACAGGACCAGTCGGCTCCCTCTGTTATCGGGCACCTGATATCATGCTTCCACCGGAGAGATACACCACGGCTGTAGATATGTGGGCCGTCGGATGCATATTTGCCGAGATGTTGGGCCGCAAACGGCTTTTCTCTGGAACCAGGCATGAGGAGCAGCTTGACCAAATATTCGATGTAATTGGGACGCCTTATTCGAAGGACTTTCACAAGCTCGACAAAAGTGCGCAAAGGCATATTTTACGACTACCGCTTAAGTCGAAAAAGTCTTGGAAAGGATTGTTCCCGCATGCTTCCGACCAAGCACTCGACATACTGGACCGACTGTTGTCCTTCAATCCTGACGAGCGCATCAGTGTAGGGATGGCCCTGGAACATCCATACCTCGGAGTGTACCACGATTCTGCCGACGAACCAGAAGCAGCGCATCGTATACCTCGTGACTATCTGAACTTCGGCGAACCCATTTGTCTGAGCACTGATAAAGTGAGAAGTAAGTCTGTATTGGGAGACCTTGGTACCCAGGCAAACTGACGCGCCCAACATAGAACTGAT
>NW_024467791.1:0-1199 GCF_000804445.1 Metarhizium album ARSEF 1941
AAGTATTAAAATAAAGCTAAAGAGAAATACTTAAAATACTTAAAAAAGTTTATAAACTATTAATACTTAAATTATTATTACTAGTAAATTATAATTAACTTTAACTTAAAGTTAAGTAGAGAATAACTTACTTAGAAGAGAGGCTATTTACTAGAAAGTAGAAATAAAACTAAAAATATAATACTTCTAGCTTAATAACTAGCTAGTATTTTACTATATATAAGCTGCTTTTTATTACTAAGAAATACTATAATACTAAGAATTAATATTATTCTACTTTACTTTTTTAAAATACTTAAGATACTATACTAAAATATTAATAAAAAAAATAACTTTATTTATATAGTACTTTACTACTAGCTTAATATTAACTTAATAGTAATATAAAAATAAAAATAAATAAAATAAAGCTAGCTTTTTAGCTTAAAGCTTAATAGCTATAAGCTAGTATATTACTAAAGTAGAAATATAGTATATATTTATACTTAATATAAGCTTAACTTATAGTTAGTTAAGAATAGTAATAAAGACTAAGCTAATATAAAAATTAAGAGAATTAAAGTTATATTACTATACTTAGAGCTTTATAAAAGCAAGAGGTAAAATATACTTTTATATAATATAAAGATAAGAAAAGCTTAAAATAAGTATATTAGTTAGAAACTTTGACTTTAAGTACTTACTTTAAGATAAGCTAAAAAGAACTAGCTAGAGCTATAAAGAACTACTAGTAATAGTAGCTTAGTAGTAGCTTAGCTTAGTAATACTAAAAGAAGACCTTATAAAGTAAAAATATAAAGATAAAAATAGTACTATTAACTTAGCTTAAGCTTTATAAAGCTTTAAAGTTATATACTAAGAAGCTATAAATCTAGCTAAATTTAATTATATTTTATAGCTAATTTAAGTTAATACTAAGGTAGATAATAAGCCTTTAGTACTTATAAAGTACTTATAAAAAAAGCTTAATAAGAAATTAGCTAAAGTAAAAGCTAAAGTATAGTTTTAAAGTAAAGTAGTAATATAGCTACTTTATACTTAAGCTAATATTAATAAATATATAGACTAAATAGTATAATAACTTTAAAAAATAGTAAATAATACTATACTAAAAAAAGTACTAAGGCTTTCTTACTAGAAATAATAGTAAAGCTAATATATAATAAAGATAGTATTAAATATAAAAAAAGTAAAATAAG
>NW_024467792.1:0-1187 GCF_000804445.1 Metarhizium album ARSEF 1941
GCTTTAATTTAGCTATAGTATAATATAATATTTAAGACTTATTATATTTTTCTATACCTTTAAAAAAAGCTAAAAATAATTACTAAGATAATACTATTTTATATTATAGTAAGTAGTCTACTTTATCTCTAGCTTAATATTACTAACTAGCTATCTTAGTTTACTTTTTAATTTTTTAAGAATCTTAAGGCCTTAAAGAAAGCTAATAATTAAAAGAAGAAAAAGTAAGCTTAAGCTAGCTTAATACTAGCTAGAGGCTTAAATAATAGTATAGACTATTATAAGGAGATTTTAAAGCAGCTAAAAGAAATTATAGTATTAGTAGCTACTATAGCTAAGTCTAAAGTAGAGGCTATTTAGATCTTAAAATAATATAAAAGTTATTTATTAGTTATAAAAGTTGCACTTTAAACTATAAGTGCTTATACTATTATAAGAGAGCAGAAGAGCTTTACAGCTAGACTTAGTATGAAGAGGCGCTAGAGAGGTTATAACTCTTCTTAAGATTAAAGGGGAAATATAAGTAGAAGAGCAGAGAGCAGCTTAAGCTTAAGCTGCCTCTAGTAGTATTACTAGCTGCTATACTATAGGCTTAGTATTTTTTATTATTTATTTTTAGTTTTTTCTATAGTAATAAACTTAGTAATTTTTAGCTTTACTATTACTATAATAGTAAGCTAGTATTTTACTAGTATTACTATAATTCTACTCTTAGTATTTAGTTAAGTAGTTATACTTTTTTATTCTTTAGTTAATTTTACTACTAGTTAATAATAAGTTATATAGCTTATATTAATAAACTACTAAGTTAGCTTTACAGCTAGCTTAAAGTAAGCTAGAGCTTATTTAACTTCTTTATTATTCTACAGCTAATTTAGTAGTTTTATATTTATATAAAGAAGTATAATAAAACAATATAGTATATATCTTTCTTCTTAGTTTTATACTAATATAAAGGCAACTTTATACTTAGTACCTACTTATAGTAGAGAAACTTATTTAGCTCTATCTTACTTATTTATAGCTAAATTAATATAGTAGTTTTATATTTATATAAGCTTTTATATAGTTAAGTTATTTATTTTAATATACTTAGTAGAAGTATATTCTTAGTTGCCTTCTAGTAGTACTATTAGTAAGCTAACTTTATATTTTAGTACTAGTTATTTTATTACTATTATTATTCT
>NW_024467793.1:0-1185 GCF_000804445.1 Metarhizium album ARSEF 1941
TATATATATATTAAATACTCTAGATAGCTATAAAGCTATATAAATAGTACATCTTCTTCTTATATTAAGCCTAGAAAACTCTTTAATAAGAAGAAAAACCCTACCTACTTCTGTTTTCGCTCCCTAGGGCGGCTCTAGCTCTATGCCGGCTAGAATCCGCCTGCCTCCTGCGCGTGTATAAGTGTCGCCGGCTTTGCCGGCTGTGTTCTAGAGGGGCTAATAACCCCCAAAAATTAAGCCTGCCTCCGGCCCTACGCCAGGGCTATACCGCTCCTGCCTATTCTCCTGCTATGTTCTCCGGCCCCTAGTTGTCCCCTCTCCCTAGAGTACTTTTAGTATAACTTTTATTAACTTATTAGCTTTATTGCTTATTTATATATTTAGAAGTATACCTTCTGCCTTAGCAATAGCTATAATTTAGGCTGCTATTATAGCTTTTAATACCTTGCCTATAATATTAAGCAGCAATATAAAGTACTACCTCTTAGCCTGCCTTAAGTCTATAAGTATTTTCTTAGGCTTATAGAGAATAACTACTTTAGTAGTTTAAAACTAAGCTAGAAAATAAGTATATTTAGCTACTTTAGTTAGTAAGTAAGTAAAGATATTTATAAAAGAGGCTTTATAAGCTTTTAAAAAGCTAGCTAGTATTTTATTATCTCTAGAAGCTTTCTAGCTTACTATCTTTATAAAAGCTTTATATATATTAATATTTATAAACTATTAGTCTACAAGTATAAGTATACTATTAAGCTAGCAAAAAGCTAAGTCTACTATATTACTAATATTAGTAGTTAGCTTTAAGAAGAATTTTACAGTAAGAATATCTACTTTCTCCTCTAAGTATACAGCTAGATTAGCTATATTAAGTTCTCTATTTTAAAGTAGAGCTAAATGCTATATAAGTTTAAGTAGTATATAGCTGTATAAGTAGGCCTATCTTTCTAGCTGCTATATCTTATTATTTCTAATATTTATATAGTAGAGAGTTTTATACTAAGTGCTTCTATATTTTGTTAGCGGCAGATACTGCCTACTATAAAAAACACCTACAAAAACAAGGGAAACAACTGCAGGATACAAATTGCCTACAAGGAACGTTTACATGCATTTTATATACAAGGATTTAATATACTTTATATCTATATTTCTTTGCATATATAAATAAGGTTAAAAGAGGAATAC
>NW_024467596.1:0-332 GCF_000804445.1 Metarhizium album ARSEF 1941
TAGTTTATATTAACTTTATTAATACTTATTATTAGTATATCTTGATTCTAGAGCTAACTACTTACTAAGAGAGTTTAGTTTTTACTATATTAGTTATAAAGCTTTTTCTTTAAGTAGTATAACTTAAAGTCTATAGTAAAGTATTATAGCTTTATAATTGCTAGTTAGTATAAAGTATAGAAGATATTTTAGCTAAAAATTACTTTATATATTTCTTTGCTTAAAGCTTATTAAAGCTTTACTAACTTAACTATATTAGTCTAGTTTATGCCTTCTGCTAGTATTATTTTATTCTTAAACTAAATAAAGAAGTCTATAAATATTTTATTTAG
>NW_024467596.1:393-2674 GCF_000804445.1 Metarhizium album ARSEF 1941
GTAGTTAAGAAATATAGTTAAGTTATAGTCTATAAATACTTTAACTTTATAGTAAGAGGCAACTTATTTCTAGACCTTTATAGAGAGGTTCTAGAAGACTGAATTCTACTAGTTGCAGGCACTACTAATAAATGCTTTATTAGCCTTTAATTTATGTAATATAAAGCTTTACTATATAGTAAACATAGACTTATCTCTCTTAAAGAGAGGCTTTATTTTAATTAGCTTTTATTTTAGCTTATATAGCAGTATTAGTTATACACCTAGATAGAGAGAGTATAAAAGATTGTCTAGCATAGTAAGTGCTAATCTAGAGAATATAATATACTACTATATTAGTTTGTAAATTAGTTATACCTAGTTATTAATAGTTTCCTAGAGAGCAGCTACCTTAGCCTAAGTGCTTAGTAGTATTATATTACTAGCTAATAGTAAGTTACTCTCTATAGAGTTTAAAAAGTATTTATCTATTATTATTAAGAACTAGCCTTACAGGCTACTATATATAAGCGTTACTAGTATTAACTATAAACTTAAGAAGAGAAAAGAAGGAAAGAAGAAGCTCTCTATCCCCTCTTTTCTGCCTATTATATATATATAGGTTTAATATATATTTAAAGTGTATTTAATAAGGCATTAATATAGTGCTTTATACCTACTTAAGCCTACAGCTTAAGTTTATTATATACTCTCCTTTTAGTAGGTTTATCTATATTGCTACTATATAGCAAGAGTAGATATATAGTGCTAATTCCTCTAGCAACTATATGTCTCTGCTCTATATTTTTTGTATATAGTATATACTTAATATACCTCTGCTTTATAAATAGTTTAGCAACTTTATACTATTTATTCTTATTGTTTTCTTCTTAATATATATTACTAATACTCTTTTTATATAACTAAAAACTTTTTGTCTCTAAAGATTGCTGCTACTACTGCCTGCCTCTCTTTCTGTTTTACTTCTATTTTGCCTCTACTACTTTAAGCACTATATAGTTTATACTATACAGCTAATTTAGTTTTAGTAAGGCTGCTGCTAGTATGCCCCCTTCTCTACTTCTACTGCCTCTACTATAACGCCTTAATGCTTGCTATATAAGTAAGTATACTATAGAAAGCAACTTTAATAATAATAACCTCTTTAATAAAGAGGAAGTTTTAGGAATATATATACTATATTAGCACAAGCTTATTAATACTAGCTTTACTAGTTGTATCCCTAGCTCTACTATAGTCTATAAGTAGTGCTATAAAACCTATAAAAAGTATATCTAAAAGGCATACCTTTATGCTTTAAATTCTAAGCTATACTGCTAATAGAAAAAGGTATAGTAAATTATAAATACTAGTAGGTATATTATATCTACTATATATAAAAAGTTAAGTAAAAGCTCTAGTATATATATTAAATTCGCTATATAGTTTAATTCTATAACTAAAAAGTTTAATATATTATTAAAGTAAGCCTATATTACTTCTAGTTCTATCTACTCTCTATATATACTAGCTAATTTATTCTTTAGTAATATAGCTGCTAGCGCTAATTTACAGGCGCTGTCGCTAGCACTTACTAGCGTATTAACGCTCTTCTACTATAAGTATATACTGCTTTCTAACTAGTAGATGCTAGTAAATTTTTTCTAGAGCTAGGCTACTATAGCTTAGAATGTTAAGTAAATACTATATAAGCAGCAGGCAGAGTAAGTAGAGTTACGCTATAAGTATGCTAACTAGTAGAAACTAATTTATACTTTAGTTAATATGCTTTATAGAGAGGCAACTCTCTATAGCTAATATATTTGCTTTTATACCTTAAAGACTCTAACTTATCTTTGTAGTAAGAAAGAAGGTAGTTATAAAGGTAATAGTATTTAGAATACTATTCTCTCTCTGCTCTCTCCCCCTCCTAATAATTAAGTTATTAATTAAACTAGCAATAAGTTGTAATAAAAGTTGCTTAGTAAGCTAGAGCGCTTATTTTAGTAGGTACTATATTAAGTATAAGTTAAGTGCAAGTTAAGTATATATTAAGCTCTATAGTTATATTATTTCTCTCTCTTTTTTTTTTTTTTTTTTTTTTTTTTTTTATTATAAATAATTAATTTTTTTTTGCTAGCTAGCCTTAGTGCTAGTATAACTATAGTCTAGTTTTATATATATATATATATATTTTTTAATTAGCTCTATACTTTATGCTATTATTTAGAAATTAATTACTTATAAATTAAGCTTATTATACTTCTATATATCTCTCTACTTAGCTTTAAATTAGTTAAGT
>NW_024467596.1:2738-13125 GCF_000804445.1 Metarhizium album ARSEF 1941
GCTTAAGTTATACTTATATATAGCTTTATTTATACTTATACTAGTAACTATTAAATTATAGTTATTTAGAGCTAACTAGCATACTATAAAGTAATCTGCTTAGTTAACCTACTTAAAGTAGATAACTACTTAGAGAATTACTTATACTTCTTAGTTAACTTATTTTATACTTCTATTTATCTAGAGGTAGTAAGAAGTTAAGAGTAGCTATTTAATACTAACTAGGCAGTAGAGAGTTATTTAGAACTTACTTAACTAGTTTAATTCTCTATTTATAATAATTTATAATAGAAACTTATAGAAATACTACTAGTAAGTCTTAAAATATTTTATATATTCTTCTGTACTTATTATAGTTATTGCCTTAAGCTAAATATATTTAAATAAGTAGTTTATAATAACTATAAAGTACTATATATCTTTCTTTTTCTTAGCAGGCAGGTTTATTATAAAGTTAATAAAGATCTAGGTTTAATACTAATTAGTAATAGAAAGAAGTTATAGTAGTCTTTAATAAAGCTATTAGCTCTTATAGCTACTATAATAGTAGTAGTTATATATAAACTATATAATATTTTTTGTTATTTTATCTTAATAAAAGTCTTTATATAAAATATTAAATATATATTAAATACCCTAGATAGCTATAAAGCTATATAACTAGTACATCTTCTTCTTATATTAGGCCTAGAAAACCCTTTAGTGGGAAGAAAAACCCTGCCTGCTTCTGTTTTTGCTCCCTAGGGCGGCTCTAGCTCTATGCTAGCTAGGATCTGCCTGTCTCCTGCGCGTGCATAAATATTGCCGGCTTTGCCGGCTGTATTCTAGAGGGGCTAACAACCCCTAAAAAACTAAGTCTGCCTCTAGCCTTACGCTAGAGCTATACTGCTTCTATCTATTCTCCTGCTATATTCTCTGGCCTTTAATTGTCCCCTCTCTCTAGGGATGTAACCTATCTCTATACAGTATGTTGTCTGTTGCTATCTTAGAGGTAGGCTAGTCTAGCTCTAAGCTGTTATATAACTGCTAGCATAAATATCTAGTATTTAGTTGCAATAGCTTGTATAGTTAGATTTACCTTACTTCTGTCTTATGCGTAAATTACCTCTTAGCTTTACAGCTAGCTATAGCCTAACTTTAGCCTTATGCTAGGGCTGTTCTACGCCTGCTTAATTCTCTATCCTATCTGTTAGTCCCTAATTATCCCTGCTCCCTAGGGATGCAGACTATCTTAGTATAGTATAACGTCTGTTGCTCTCTTAGGGGTAGGCTAGCCTAGTTCTATACTATTGTATAGCTGCTAGCGTAAATATTTAGTGTTTAGCTGCAATAGCTTATATATTTAGATTTACTTTACATTTGTCTTGTGTATAAATTACCTCTTAGCCTTGCAGCTAGCTACAGCTAGCGCAGCTGCTACGCTAAATTTAGGCTCTTGTTAGATATAAAGCTAGCTAGACTCCCCCTAACTTCCTTCCCTTTTTTCTTCCTCTTTTAACCTCTTGCTCTTAATATATGCTAAATCTTGCTAATATACTAGCCTTACCTGCTGTCTAGCTAAGCCTAAGCTAGTCTCTGCGTAAATTCTAGCTAACTTCTTGCTAGAACTATTCTTATTGCCTCTGCTGCTGCTGCTATTGCTTTTAAATACAGTTAGAACCTACTATCTATATATATATACTCTATATCTGCTCTACGTTAAGCCTAACTCTAGAAAAATGCTAATTATTATTAGTAGCTATTATTATATCTGCTTCTTAATCTAATAATATAGAGAAGGTTGTAGTAAGTCTAAGTTAGCGCTAGCTTGTTCTCTGCCTAAAGGCTAACTATAGTAAAGACCTCTAGTGCCTTTAAGGGCAAAATAATAACTAAGTCTTAGTCCTAGAAAGTTGCTAGTAAGTCTGTATATATCTCTATTTCTGCCTTTATTCTAGCTCTAACTCTATATATAGCTTAGTCCTACTTATAAAGTTATATACATTTTATATATTGCTTAGATCTTAGCTGCTGCTACTACTACTAGCTTAGGGCTAAATAGGCCCTAAGCCTATTTATGCTAGGAAATTATTAGGTTAAAGATAGCATTATGCTTTAACTATTATATCTATAATAATTATTGCGTTTCTATGAGTTATCTTAATATTAGACCTCCTCTAGCTTTAATCTAGCTATAGTGCAATATAACGTCTAAGACTTATCTTATTTTCCCCTGCCTCTAGAAGGAGCTAGAGGCAGTTGCTAAGATAATGCTATCTTGCATTATAGTAGGCAGTCTGCTCTATCTCTAGCTTAATATTGCTAACCTAGCTGTCTTAGTTTATTACTTCTTAATTTTTTAAGAATCTTAAAGCCTTAGAGAAGGCTAACAATTAGAAGGGGAAGAGTTAGGCCTAAGCTAGCTTAGTGCTAGCTAGAGGTTTTAATAATAGCGTAGACTATTATAAGAAGATTCTAGGGCAGCTAGGAGAGATTGCTATATTAGTAGCTGCTATAGCTAAGTCTAGAGCAGAGGCTATTTAGATCCTAAAATAATATAAGAGCTATTTGTTAGTTATAAAGGTTACACTCTAGACTATAAGTGCTTACGCTATTATAATAGAGCAGGAGGGCCTTACAGCCGGACCTAGCGCAAAGAGGCGCTAGGGGGGTTGCAACTCTTCTTAAAATAGAGGGGAAAATTTTTAGGGGGGGGAAAAGTAGGTAGGCAGGTAGAGAGCAGCCTAAGATTAGGCTGCCTCTAGCAGTATTACTAGCTGTAATACTATAGGCTTAGTGTTTCTTGTTTTTTGTTTTTTCTGTAGTAATAAACTTAATAACTTTTAACTTCTCTATTATTATGCCTATAGGCTAGCATTCTACTAGCGTTGCTATAATCTTACTCTAAGCGTCTAGTTAAGTAGTTGTGCCTTCTACTCTTTAGCTAGTTTTACTGCTAGTTAGTAATAAGTTATTTAGCCTATATTAATAAACTACTAGGTTAGTCTTGCAGCTAGCTTAGAGTAGGCTAGAGCCTGTCTAACCTCTTTATTATTCTGCGGCTAATCTAGTAGCTTTATGTCTATATAAAGTAGGCATAATAAAATAATATAGTATGTATCTTCCTTCTTAGTTCTGCACTTATATAGAGGCAACTCTATGCCTAGCATGCGCTTATAGTAGAGAAACTTGTTTAGCTCTATCTTGCCTATTTATAGCTAGATTAGTATAGCAGTCTTATGCTTATATAGGCTCTTGTACAGCTAGGTTGTTTATTTTAGTGTGCCCAGCAGGAGTATATTCTCTATTGCCTTCTAGCTGCACTATTAGCAGGCTAGCCTAGTGTTTTAGTGCTAGTTATTTTATTGCTATTACTATTCTTGCTATATTATAGCCTTAGTAGCTCTAGCTGCCCTAGGCCTATATCTACTGCTAGTCTTTCTTGTTTAGTTTCTGCTAAAGCCCCTTCTTTTTCTTTAGGACTCTTGCTACTATACTGCAGGCAGTCTAGATCTAACCTGCTATACCTATCTTCTCTAATTAATCTTTAAACCTACACTTTAAGTAGTTAAAATAGAGGTCTAGTAGAGGGACTGGGACTGCTGCCTCTGCCTCTAGGTGCGGACTGCTGCCTCTGCCTCTAGGTGCAGAATTAGCGTAGCTTTATATGCTTTAGTAACAGCCTAGAGGCACTGCAATTGCTCTGCTGCAAGTTGTTTAGCAACCCCTCTAAGTTTGCCTTAGACCTAGGTAGACGTATAGAATATGCCTACGCTATAGGCAATAACGCCCTAGACTACTACTGTATAAAGAGCTCTTCTGCTAGAGTATATACTGCCCTAGGCTAAGGCTGAGAGTATAGTAAGAGCAAGCTGCTATATAGCTAATTTCTTCTCTATTTAAGCTCTATAATAGTTCTACTTTAGCTTTCTATTAATCTAGACGCCTAGGAACTTATAGCTCTTCTTTAGTGCAATCTTATTAGCGCCTAGCTGTATCTAGGTCTAGTGCAGCTCTCTAGCCTAGCTAAAGTATAGCAGCTTGCTTTTTATTAAGTTAAATTTAACCCCTACTTCCCTTGCCTAGGCTGTATATATATCCTAGGCGCTCTTAAGCTGCCTCTAGGTCTGCTCTATATTTCTTCTAAATGCTAAAATGTTTGTATTGTTAGCAAAGCCTACTGCTATAGTTACGCTAGCTGCCTAGAGCTAAGCATATAGTAGTATAGTATATAGAAGGAAGAGAATAAGCAATAGAGGCAAGCTCTATAGCACTCTAGCTAGAATCTAGTATACTCTTAATGTTTATTTGTTAAAGTAGAGCTAGCTTATTCTTAAGTTAATAACAGCTTAAACGCAGGCTATAAGCTATTCTAGCACTTCTACCTTAAGCAGTATAGCAAGCAGCTTTAGGTAGCTAACTGCATTAAATGCTCTGCTAATGTCTAGCTGTAGTAGTAAGGTAATACTACGCTAGCTCTAAGCTGTCTTTACTGCTTTAGTAACTACTCTTAGTGCAACCTCTATTAACCTATTAGCTCTATTGCCTATCTATATGTCTAGTAGTATGCTCTCTGCCTTAGCAACAGCTGTAATTTAGGCTGCTATTGCAGCCTTTAATACCTTGCCTACAACATTAAGCAGCAATATAGAGCGCTACCCCCTAGCCTGCCTTAGGTCTGCAGGCGTTTTCCTAGGCTTACAGAGGATAATTACTTTAGCAGTCTAGAACTAAGCTAGAAAATAGGCATATTTAGCTACTCTAGTTAGTAGGTAGGTAAGAATATCTATAAGGGGGGCCTTGCAGGCTTTTAGAAGGCTAGCTAGCATTCTATTGTCTCTAGGGGCTTTCTAGCTTGCTATTTTTATAAGAGCTTTATATATATTAGCATCTGTAAACTATTAGTCTACTAGTATAAGCATGCTATTAAGCTAGCAAAAGGCTAAGTCTAATATATTACTAATATTAGCAGTTAGCTCTAGGAAGAATCTTGCAGTAAGAATGTCTGCCTTCTCCTCTAGGCGTACAGCTAGGTCGGCTGTATTAAGTTCTCTGTTGCAGAGTAGAGCTAGGAGCTACATAAGTTTAGGTAGTATATAGCTATATAGGCAGGCCTATCTTTCTAGCTGCTATATCTTATTGTTTCTTATATTAGCATAGTAGAGAGCCTTACGCTAAGCGCTTCTGCATTTCTTAGTAGTAACCTAGCTTTATGCTAAGTTAGCCTCTAGGCAGTATTTCTAGTTAGCTATTATTTGTCTGTAATGCTACGCTTATTTTGCTCTCCTTACGTTTAATACTGCCTTTATTATATACTAGCTCTACTACTATTTCTAGCAAGAAGGCTTTAGCGCTCTCTTTAGTGCAGCTTTATTTGCTATCTCCTAGAGTTATTATACTATTTAGTCTGTATATTTATTAACCTTAGCCTAGGTGCTAAGCAGCTGTATTGCTGCCTTACCTTAAAACTATACTTTAGCCTCTGCCTTAGCTAATTTCTTATTAAGCTTCTTCTATAAGTGCTTTATAGGCGCTAGAGGCCTATTATCTGCCCTAGTGTTAACCTAGATTAGCTGCAGAATATAGTTAGATCTAGCTAGGTCTATAGCTTCTTAGTATGTAACTCTAAGGCTCTATAAGGCTTAGGCTAAGTTAATAGTGCTATCTCTATCTCTATATTTTTGCCTTATAAGTTCTCCTTTTAGTGTTACTAAGCTAAGCTGCTACTAGGCTGCTATTGCTAGTAGTTCTTTATAGCCTTAGCTAGTCCTCTCTAGCCTGTCCTAAAGCAAGTGCTTAAGGTTAAAGTCCCTAACTAATATGCACCTATCTTAAGCCTCTCTAGCCTCTATATTATATAGAGGTGTGCTCTACCCCTTGCTTTTATAGAGCTCTAAGTATAGTAATATAACTTTAATTCTCTTAATTCTTATGTTAGCTTAGTCTTTACTACTATTCTTAACTAACTATAAGCTAGGCCTATGCTAAGTATAGATATATACTATATTTCTACTCTAGTAGTATACTAGCTTATAGCTGCTAAGCTTTAGGCTAGGAGGCTAGCTCTATTTTGTCTGTTTCTATTCTTATATTACTATTAAGTTAATATTAGGCTAATAGTAGAGCGCTATATAAATAAAGTTATCCTTCTTATTAACATTCTAGTATAGTATCTTAAGCATTCTAGAAGAGAGGGATAACATTAATTCTTAGCGTTATAGCGTCTCTTAGTAATAGAAGGCAGCTTATATACAGTAGAATGCTAGCTAGTTGTTAGGCTAGAGGTATTACATTCTTAGTTCTATTCCTACTCCCTAGTAGACAGCCTCTCTTCTAGGTAGGCTATTCTCTGCCTAACTCTAAGTTAGAGTTAATTGTAATCTACTAGTAGTAGTAGTCTAAGTGTTAGTAGTCTGCAAACCTTATTAAGCGTTCTAGGTATTTCTCTTTAGCTTTATCCTAGTACTTCTTTAGGATAGAGCAGGCTTAGTTCTAGGCTAAGTGCGCTCTATTATATAGAATATACTTTTCCCTAATGCTACTAGTAATTATAGAGTATAATTGTTCTCTATCTATATAGCGCTTAGTAGTGCACTAGCTGCACTTTAGCATTACCTTGCAGTATTTAGCTATATACTTAATGCTATAGCAGTTAAAGCACTGCCTTAAGTAGAGAGCCTTATTATATAGTTTAGTATTAAATATCTTAGCTTAAAAGACTAGGCCTTTCTAGCACAACTTGTTAGCATCTTCTAGTCCTTCTATACTTAATATTAGGGGCGCTCTTATAGCAGACTTACCTTAAGGTTGCTGTAGAGTAGCCTATATAACTCTTACTTTATTTATCTTTACTATTTCTTTAGTAAGGCCTTTAACCTTTACATGCTTAGTAGAGAATTCTTTTATAATTACGCTAAGCACTTATTAGTATATAGTTGCATTTAGGCTAAAGGCAGCCTAGACCTAGCTAGTTTCCTCTTAATATTATTTTGCCTTGCCTTAGAAGGTTACTATAGTATTGCTACTTAGTAGGCGCCTTGCAGCAATAGCAGTATTACAGCTAACAGCCTAGTTTACAGCTAATACTATATTAGCAGCAGCCTTTAGCCTAAATGTGTACTTCTATAATAGTGTCTTCTTTTATAAGCACTTTGCAATATTATTATATTAAGATAGAGAGGGGGGGGGGGGCTAGGGCCTAAGCTAGATACACTCTAGCTGTAACGCTTGCTTATAATTGCAGTCTTTTGGCTGTCTTTATAGCTTTCTTTACTGCTGTTATTACAGCTTTCTGCAGCTGTCCCTAGGTTATAGAGGTATTATCTTAGTTAATTGCAGCTTTAGTTATAGCTTAGTATACCTCTGCCTTAGCGTACGCCTAGAGTATTACCTAGGCTCTCTTAAGAGTATTGCTCTTTAGAATATAGCCTATAAGTTTGTTATATACTTCTTTTTAAGTATTATTAAGTTAGTCTTAGGTTGTAGGCAGCCTATTGCTGCCTAGTTCTTATTTATTAAACTATTCTCTTTCTATATTTAAGTAGTAGCAACTCTAGGCAAGCTCCTTATTGCTACTATTAACAACTATTAGTATCTCCTCTACTGCCTTGCCCCTAGTGCAGCTGCTGTGCAGTATTGCAAGTAGGGGCAATTAAGTGTAAAGGAGAAGGTTCTTGTATTAGTTTGTATTTTAGAGGCGGTCTTAAGCTAGCGCAGTAGTGCTGTAGACTAGAGGCCGAAAAAAATTTTCTTTTCCTTAAATATTAAATATAGTATTATATTTTAAGTAGCTAGATAGCAGCAATTTATATATATATTAAGTTAAAGCTATTATTAGAGGTTTCTACTTTAGTACTTATAACTAACCTTAATACTATAGTTTTCTATATATACTTATTATATAGTTAGATATTTATTTCTATATATTTACCTCTAAAGGAAACTTTCTTATACTATTTTATACTACTTTAATATAATACTAAAAGGTAGTATTTTAAGCTATCTCTATTTCCTAGAGACTTTAAAGCTACTTATCTTAAAATATATTATACTAATTAAGTTCTAGCTTAAAGTTAGTATAAAGAGCTGCCTTTATAGTATTTACTAAGTATAATAATATGCTTACTGCTCTTAATAGTTATATAATGCGCTTAAAATATAGAGGTAGTAAATTTTTATTCTAGTTCTACTATAATAAAGCATTAAGCCTTACTGCTTATAGACCTAGGTAGTATTATAAAAAGAAATTAAATAATAATAGTATTTCTACTTATTAAGCCTACTATTTTAATATCTCTCTTAGCGCTATAAAATACTTTAAGTTTTTATAATTTATAAGTATTATAAATAGCCTAGCTATACTTTAGAGCTCTACTAACTATACCTTTAAATAAGCAACTATAGCTAGTAATTTCTTATTATAAATTATATAGTTGTATTTTACTGCCTAAAGTTATATAAAGTAGTAAGCTACTAAGTAGAGAATACTATAAGTATACTAAGATAAGTAGCTACTAATAGCATCTTCTAAGTAGTTTATTTCTACTACTATATTTTTATTAAAATTCTACTAGTAGAGCACTAAGTATATTATAAAGGTAGTCTTTAGCTTCTAGAAGGCTTTATCCTCCTAGGAAGTTTAATAAAAAGAGACTTCTTTCTTTATTAACTTTAGTAGTAGTTTAACTAGCTAGAAGAACTCTAGAATAAACTTATAATAAAAGTTTATAAAGCCTATAAATCTATAAATGCCTTAGACTTATATTAAAGGCTCCTAGTTATAAATTGCAGCTACTTTCTCTAAGTTAAGTTGTATCTTCTTTTCTATATATACTATAAACCTAAGGTACTTTACCTTAGTTACTATAAATATATATTTCTTTATATTAAAGATTAACTCTACTATTTTAAGCTATATTAAAATTTTATAGACTTTTTGCTAATAATTCTTTCTTAAACTACTAAAGTATATTAGTATATTATCTAGATAAGTAGTAATAAAGTTACTTAGCGCTAAGCCTAAAGCGCTATTAATATATTACTAGAATATAGCTAGTACTCTAGCTAGCTTAAATAAGTATATAAGCTACTTAAATAGCTTAATTAAACTATATTTAGAATACTATAAAGTGTTTCTATCTCTCTGTAATTTATATTCTATAAAAAGCTATATATATATTTAACTTTATAAACTACCTAGCTTCTGCTAGAGACTAAAGTATCTTCTTTACTAGTATTAGAGAGTAGTAATCTTATTTTATTACTTTATTTAGCGCTCTATAGTTAATATAGAATTACTAACCTCTTTCTAGTTTCTTTGCTAGTAGCACTAGAGCTATAGCTAGTAAAGCGCTTGCTTATATTTATTCTTAATTTATAAAGTCTATAATTTACTTATAGATTTCTAGTAAGTACTTATAAGGCATATTATATAGAGAAGCTTAGGAGAGCTTTAAGAGCGTGCTATCTGCCTCTTTTCTTAACTAGATATAATAATTAGAGAAGCCTTTATAAGGGGGTAGCATAACAGCTGCCTTTTTGTTGAAAAAGTCCTTAAAGTCCTAGACTTTCTAGTTTCTATCTTAGTATTAAATATAGCTCAAACTTATAGTATTAATATTAACTTATATAAGCTTATTACTATAAACTAGTAGTTCTATATTATTTTATAGGCTTATTAAATAAAACCTTAGTATATTAATTTTAGTATAGTAACTAATAGAGAAGTAGGTTAGTATTAGTTTATTCTCTTTATTACTAGTTCTTTTACTATATTAATTACTAGCTTATATACAGCTATATATATATCTACTTTATAGCGCTTTATCTATAAAAGCTCTAGTATTATATCTCTAGTAAGCTCTAGCACTATATAGGCAGCAACTAGGAATTTCTAGCTGTCTATATCTGCCTAGAATCTTACTAAGTATAATATAAATAAGTATAACTTATACTATTAATAACTACCTTACTTAGTCTTAACTATAGTATAGATTTAGCGTGCCTCTTCTAGTAGTATTTGCTGCAGTCTGCGCTACTATATATACTTTTTGCTTATAACTATATAATAATTACAGCCTATATCTACTTAGGCATTAATAAACTTAAGTTTGTTAACTAGAATAGAGATAAGAAAAGGCATTATATTTATTTCTAAATTAGTCTTATTTAACCTCTATATCTAGTCTACTTATATAGTAAGTATATTAGTTATTATATAGTGCTACACTCTTAATAAGAGTTTTATTATAAAGGCTTATTATTTTCTAACTTAGCCTTAGTAGTACTATTCTTTAATAAGTTCTTTATTATTACAACTTATCTTATAGCAGCTAGTTAGAGCTATTTTAGTATATATAAAGTATACTCTTAGATATAATATTTACTTAAGCTATAATATAAATATTAC